>NW_027592127.1:0-55000 GCF_964213995.1 Mustelus asterias
TGATTTACAATGCTGTGTGTCCGGGTGTGTGAATGTGTGTGTGTGCCCTGTGCTTCATGGTTAATGATTCACCACTGATCAGAGCTGCAAAATAAAGCGTTTAAACTTTTTTTTAACAGAAGCACTGGCTGGGGGAGGGGAGGGAGAGAATGAGAGTGAAGTTTCTGTCTGATAAATGCTGTAAATGTGTCTTTAACCAGCAGCTCTGCAGAGAGACAGATGCAGGATTTTAAACTCTCTGGGAGCTGCAGGCAGGGACTCACACACACACACAGATAGACATCAGCTCCTGTTTCACACCAACAACCAGGCTGGAGTCGATGCAGCTAATTTCCATCCAGAAATGTACTTGATCCATGAAGTCAGTGAGGGTTACATTCCCATGACTTCCCATTCAGTCCAATCCAGTTCAGTTTGTTGGAATGCAGTGTGGGAGCCTCTGAGGGAGTTTGGCTCTGGGGGGGGGTTCACTTTTCTCTCATTCAATCTCTCCTGTCTTCCACCCTCTCACAGACCTTCCTTTCGTCCTTGTCCCACCCGCCGCTTTCTCCAAACCTGTTACATTCCTAACTTTCCCCAGTTCACAGGAAAGGTCACAGAGCTGAAATGTTAACTCTTTCTCTCTCTCTCTGCACAGATGCTGCCGAACCTGCTGAGTTTAATTCCAGCATTTCCCTGTTTTCTAAGATTTCACAGAATAGTGTTGGTGCAGGAGGAGGCCATTTGGCCCATCGTGTCTGCACCAGCTCTCCAATGTGCTGTTAAATCAGAGATTGGTGTAAAACTGGGATCTGTTCCTGACTGAGAGCGAAACGGCAGCTTTACATTTCCAGACTGAAAATAACTGGCCAATATTTTGTGCAGATTGTTCCCAGTTCCTTGCTTGTGGTCTATCCCTAACTGCCCTTGAACTGAGCAGCTTGCTTGCTGGGCCATTCCAGAGTCAACCACATCGTGTGGACCTGGATTCACATGAAAGACTTACAGGGACTACCAGACCTGCTGAGATTTTCCAGCATCCTCTGGTCTTATTCTGGAGTCGGATAAATTCCTTCTCTAAAGGGCATCGGTGAACCAAATGGGTTTTAACGGCAATGGTTTCATGGCCATCACCAGGCCTTTAATGACAGATTTTTATTGAATTGAGATTTCACTATTTGCTGTGGTGTGATTGGAAGCTGGCTGCCCAGTGCATTACCCTCGGACTCTGGGCTCCCAGTCCAGTGACAATACCACCACACCATCAGATTGAGAGCATTTGTGTGATAGTCCCCAGTCTACCACTTTCAGGCCGGTCTCAATATGTTTAAAATAAACCGTTTTAAAATAAATCAATTCAAGTCTACATTAAATACCAGTTGGAGGAATTCACAGTTGCCTGGGGCAGTTTTCTAACACATTACCATCTTTCTATATATAAGGAATCAAGTATTGTACACAATACTCCAGAGGTGGTCTCTCCAATGCCTTGCACACTGGAAACATACTGGAATTTAGAAGAATGAGAGATCAAATTGACAAGATGATAAAAGGTGTGGATAAAGTAGACGTGGAGCGGATGCTTCCTCTTGTGGGACATTCTCAGAGGCAGTTTAAACCTTTCAGGGGACTGTGGGGAAGTCTCCAGACTTGGGACAACACACACACAGAGTTGGGGGCTGGGGGTGGCGAGCGGGGGGGGAGGTGGGCAGTCAGGTATACTGGTATTCTGGGAGACTGATATTCCCAACAAGGGCCAGAGGTCTCAGTGCTGAAACATATTAAACTGTTCAAACAGAGGTAGGCAGAAAGCCATGAGGCTTTAGAGCTCCCTGGAGATGCAAAGGTAACTCCCATTGCCAAAAAGTAGCCACATGTGAAGTGGAAACACCTTCCCTCAGCTTGTTACACACTGACCTTTCCACAAACCCAACATGTTTACAAACACTCGCTGCAGTTTCTGCAAACTTTGTATCAAACTGCCTCCCATTCTGCTCAATACTGACCCCCTCTCAACCTGGCACTGAACTAGTGTCTGAATTGAGACAGAGACACATAGACAGAGTTTTTAAAGTTGAAGGTTTTAAAGTTTGATTATTAGTGTCACAAGTAAGACTTACATTAACACTGCAATGAAGTTACTGAGAGAGACAGAGAGAGGCAGAGACACACAGAGACAGAGACATAGATAAAGAGACAGAAAGAGACAGAGAGATAAAGAGACAGAGAGGATGTTTAAAGTTTGTTTATTCCTGTTACAAGTAAGGCTCACATTAACGCTGCACTTACTGAGAGAGACAGAAAGAGAGAGTTTTTAAAGTTGAAAGATTTAAAGTTTATTTATTAGTGTCACAAGGCTTACATTAACACTGCAATGAAGTTAGTGAGAGAGACAGAGATAGAGGGAGCATCCAGAGTGGGTTCAGTAACACATTTATTGATCAGATATCTCTCTCTGTGACTCTTTAGCGATGAGATATTCAGCCAGGATGGTTTCACTGACCCTCTTCAGCAGGCAGATATTCCCAAATCCAGCCTCGGTCTCAGACACACACACACCACTCACACATTCCCTCTGCTCTGTCCAAGGGAATATTGTAATCCAGGAATTTCTATTTTATATTTACAGGGTGAGGAGGGGAGAAACTCAACTCAAAAATCCTGCAGTGTCTCCAAGCTGCTTTTAAATTTCAATTCAAACCCTGGGCCACATGTGAAGCTGCAGAGATTGGGAAACTTACCAAACCCAGTTTGTGTGTGTGAGTGTCTGCAGCTTTTGTGTCTTTGAACTTGCGAGGGTGCCAGAGAGAGAATGTCACTGTCTTCACCTCTCTCTGCCTCTCTGTATAAAAAAATCACCAAATTAAACCACACTCAATAATGCGACCATACACAATTAATTATCAAATATCTGTCTCTCTCGCTTTATCTCTGTCTCTTCCCGTCTCTCTCTCTCCCTGTTCTCTCTCTCCCTGTCTCTTCTCGAGCAGAAACAGATGGAGACAGAGAGGCAGGGAGAGAGAGGAAGAGGGAGGGATGGAAACAGCTGGAGTTGTGGGTTAGATGCAGGGGGAGAGACACAGGCTGTTAGAGGGAGGGGGGGTTTCAGTGAGGGACAGGGTCTCCAGTTTAATTCTGAGGGTCCTGAGAGAGGGATTTCACTGTCTCAGCCCCTCTCTGGCTCCCTCACTCTGTATAAACAATTCCCAAATTAAAAAACGCTCAACACAGCTGACTGCACTTTGTGGGATCTTGCTGTGCACCACAGGGATTTTAGTTTTAAAAAGGGTTACTTTTAAGAGGGATTTCCAGCCTTTCTGGAGATTTGGGATAATGCAGACACACACACACACACAGGGTAGTGAGTGGGGAAGGGGGGTCACAGCAGTTGAGAGAGTGGGGGGGGGGGGTGGGGTTTGGGGGGAGGACTGTGTCCCATCTGATTCAGGTTCACATTGCTGCTGCTGCTGCTGTGGGATCTTGCTGTGCACACACTGGGCCTGTGGCCTTTGCCCGCACTGCAACAGCGACCACACTTTATTAAACAAAATCTGGCTCAGGGACCGCAAAGTGGGTTCAAGGAAAAAGGTTGAAAAGGGGTCGGGTAAATTCAAGCACTTTAATCGCCGAGGCATCGTAGGCTCTGGAGAAAGTGCTGGGGAATGGGAGGAGGATAGATTGGGATTTGATGGCCAGCATCGAGCTGGTGGGCCGAAGGGCCTGTTTCTGGGGGGGGTATAGAATTTCCCTGTCTCTGTCTCTCCAGCGTTCTTACCAATCCCAGCACCCCTCCCCTCTCTCTCTCCCCAGACATTCCTGTCTATATTTCATCTTTCAATAAAAGGTTAAAGAAAACACCAATGTGAATTGTTGTCAATTTAATTTGGGAAGAGAGAGAGAGGAGTGGATCCCATTTCCCCCACACTCTCCTGCAGTCCTCACCCACAGCATTTATTTAATCCGGCCCTCACCAGGTTGTGTGTGTGTGGGATCTTGCTGTGCACACAGGTGGGTCTGGCTCCCTATTCCTCGCACTGTGACCCATGAGCAGAACTTTAAACAGGAAAGATTGAGGAGAAGGAGAAGGGTTGGGGAGGCGGAGGAGGCAGAGAGAGAGATAGAGATATGGAGGGAGAGCTAAACAGAGAGGGTGTGGGGGGGGGGGGGGCTGTGTGAGAGGGTCTCAGGAGGGGCAGGGGGAAAGAGACACAGAGTCTGGGGGTATCCTCCTCCATCGTGGGACTGGCAGTGGGATCTTGCTGTGCAGAATTACCTTCATTGTCATTTGAATCATTCATTCATTGACTAAGGGAGGGTGGGTGTGTGATTGTGGGATTATAAATATTGTTACCACGCTGAGGTGATGTTTCCCTCTGTGTTATTTTGTAACCCCCTAAAGGGATACACCTTGCCTCGTAATCTTAAGTAAGTGTGTGTGAGACAGGAGGAAGCTACTGGTTTTCGTCATTCAATCCCTACAGTGCAGAAGGAGGCCATTCGGCCCATCTAGTCTGTACCGACCACAATCCCAACCAGGCCCTATTCCCATGACCCTACACTTTTAACCTGCTAATCCCCCTGACTCTAGGGTCAATTTAACATGGCCAATCCACCCAACCCACACAGCTTTGGACTGTGGCAGCAATTGGTAAATTAAAGCAAGATCTGACACTCTCTCCATCAGGAACAACTAACAGGTCTTTAATTTAGACTGGGTGACAACCTTATTAAAACAATGAACAAACTGAATAAACTCCCCAATAGAATGCTGTTCCAATGACAAGACTCACTCAGGAATAATGAAATAAATCATTACAGAATAGAGTCACCCTCAAATAATATAATACCAGGCGTCTGTTGGAAGTGTGAACTTCCTTCTGCTGCTTGGGTCTGGAATACTTTCTGAGTTGGTTTCTGCTTCTATTTAGATGGTGATGTGATGAAGCTGTATATATTACTGCAGGATTCAGTATCAGACTCTCCCTCCTTCAATCTAAAGAGGCAGCAAGGTCGCTCCCTCCCCGTTATTTCCCCCTGTCCCGGGTTTAAATACCCAGAATTTCCTCACAGTATTCCTGCAATTTGAGTGGCTTGAGGCTGTCACCAACGCCCCAATTTGAATGCAATTGGTTGTGTGTGTTTGAGAGCTTGTTTTAAAATCATTGACCCAATTCAAAGCCTGTTTTGCTCTGCTGGGACTCTGGCTGCTGCTTTGGACACAAATGTTGTAAAGTTGTCTTCTGCAGCCCTGCTTTCTGCAGTTTAAAATCCCCAGCACAAAGACACAGGCTTTCTAAAGACACAACGCTGGATGGTTCGGTTTGGTTTTCTCAGCATTTCTTTTCAATATTTACATTTGTCAAACACCACATCTTTAACCTTATATATGCAACTTCATAACAATATTAGAGAGAGACAGTGTGTGAGAGAGACAGAGAGGGGGAGAGAGAAAGAGGCAGAGTGGGGGGGAGAGAGAGAAAGGGAGAGAGCGAGAAAGGGAGAAAGAGACAGAGAGGGGGAGAGAGAGAAAGAGACAGAGAGGGGGAGAGAGAAAGAGGCAGAGAGGGAGAGAGAGGGGGAAAGACAGAGAGAGAGAGGGGGAAAGACAGAGAGAGAGAAAGAGAGGGGGAAAGACAGGGAGAGAAAGAGACAGGCAGGGAGAAAGAGAGAGAGAAACAGTGTGAGTGAGAGAGAGAGAGAGACAGAGAAAGATGGAGGGAGGGGGAGAGACAGAGAGAAAGACAGACAGGGAGGGGTGGAAAGAGAGAGAGAGAGAAAGACAGGGAGGGAGAGAAAGATGGAGGGAGCGGAAGAGAGAGAGAGAGAAAGATGGAGGGAGTGAGAGAGAGAGAGAGAGAGAAAGACAGAGAAAGATGGAGGGAGTGAGAGAGAGAGAGAGAGAACGACAGAGAAAGATGGAGGGAGGGAGAGAGAAAGACAGAGAAAGATGGAGGGAGGAGAGAGAGACGGACAGACAGAGAGAGAGAAAGACAGAGAAAGATGGAGGGAGGGAAAGAGGGGGAAAACAGGAAAAGACAGCAAGAGGTGAGGTTTGTGGGGGGTGCAGTGAGGGGGTGGGGGAAGAGACACAGGATCACAGTGACCCGAGCTGGGAATTGAACCCGGGTCCCTGGAGCATGTGAGGCGACCACACTTTATGAAACAAAATCTCGCTCACGGACCGCAAAGTGGGTTCAAGGAAAGAAAGTGGAAACGGGGTCGGGTAAATTCAAGCACTTCAATCACCGAGGCATCGTAGTCTGTGCAGCAAGCGCTGGGGAATGGGGGGAGGATAGATTGGGATTTGATGGCCAGCATCGAGCTGGTGGGCCGAATGGCCTGTTTCTGTGCTGTGTGACTCCAGATTCTCCTCTCTCTTTTCCCAGGAATTTCTATTTGGATGGGGGGGGCGGTTCATAATTTCCCTGTCTCTGTCTCTCCAGCGTTCTTACCAATCCCAGCACCCCTCCCCTCTCTCTCTCCCCAGACATTCCTGTCTATATTTCACCTTTCAATAAAATGTGAAGGAAAACACCAATGTGAATTGTTGTTCATTTAATTTCAGGGAGGGAAAGACAGAGAGAGAGAGAGAAAGAGAGAGACAGGGAGGGAGAGAGAGAGGGAGACAGGGAGGGAGAGAGAGATGGACAGAGTAAAGCTCCCTCTCCACTGCCCCCATCAAACACTCCCCGGATAGCTCCAGCACGGGATTTCACAGAGAGTAAAGCTCCCTCGACACTCTCCCCATCAAACACTCCAGGGGCAGGTACAGCACGGGGCGACATACAGAGTAAAGCTCCCTCTACACTGTCCCCCATCAAACACTCCCAGGACAGGTACAGCACGGGGTTAGATACAGAGTAAAGCTCCCTCTCCACTGTCCCCCATCAAACACTCCCAGGACAGGTACAGCACGGGGTTAGATACAGAGTCAAGCTCCCTCTCCACCGTCCCCATCAAACACTCCCAGAACTGGTACAGCACGGCGTAAGATACAGAGTAAAACTCCCTCGACACTGCCCCCATCAAACACTCCCCGGATAGCTGCAGCACGGGGTTTCACACAGAGTAAAGCTCCCTCGACACTGTCGCCATCAAACACACCCAGGACAGGTACAGCACGGGGTTAAATACAGAGTAAAGCTCCCTCTAAACTGTCCTCCATTAAACACTCCCAGGACAGGCAAGGAAAGGGGTTAGATACAGAGTAAAGCTCCCTCTCCACTGTCCCCATCAAACAGTCCCAGGACAGGTACAGCACGGGGTTAGATACAGAGTAAAGCTCCCTCTCCACTGTCCCCATCAAACAGTCCCAGGACAGGTACAGCACGGGGTTAGATACAGAGTAAAGCTCCCTCTCCACTGTCCCCCATCAAACACTCCCAGGACAGGTACAGCACGGAGTTTGATGCAGAGTCAAGCTCCCTCTCCACCGTCCCCATCAAACACTCCCAGAACTGGTACAGCACGGCGTTAGATCCAGAGGAAAGCTCCCTCTACACTGTCCGCATCAAGCACTCCCAGGACAGGTACAGCATGGGTTGAGATACAGAGTAAAGCTCCCTCTCCACTGCCCCCATCAAACACTCCCCGGATAGCTCCAGCACGGGGTTTCACACAGAGTAAAGCTCCCTCGACACTGTCCCCATCAAACACTCCAGGGGCAGGTACAGCACGGGGCGACATACAGAGTAAAGCTCCCTCGACACTGTCCCCATCAAACACTCCCAGGACAGGTACAGCACGGTGTTAGATCCAGAGTAAAGCTCCCTCTAAACTGTCCCCCATCAAACACTCCCAGGGCAGGCAACGAAAGGGGTTAGATACAGAGTAAAGCTCCCTCTCCACTGTCCCCATCAAACAGTCCCAGGACAGGTACAGCACGGGGCTCGATACAGAGTAGAGCTCCCTCTCCACTGTCCCCCATCGAACACTTCCAGGACAGGTACAGCACAGGGATAGATGCCGGGTGAAGCTCACTCTACACTGTCCCGATCAAACAATTCCCAGGATAGATACAGCATGGAGTTAGATACAGATTAAAGCTCCCTCTACACTGTCGCCATTAAATACTCCCAGGACAGATACAGCAAGGCTTTAGATGCAGAGTAAAGCTGCCCCGACACTGTCCCCTTCATACACTCCCAGGACAGGTACAGCACGGGGTTAGATACAGAGTAAAGCTCCCACGAATCTGTCCCCCATCAAACACTCCCAGGACAGATACAGCACGGGGTTAGATAGAGAAAAGCTCCCTCTGCACTGTCCCCATCAAACACTCCCAGGACAGGTGCAGCATGGGATGAGATACAGAGTAAAGCTCGCTGTACACTGTTCCCATCAAACACACCCAGGAAAGGTGCAGCATGGGGTTAGATACAATGTAAAGATCCCTCGACACTGTCCCCATCAAACACACCCAGGACAGATACAGCACGGGGTTAGATACAGAGTAAAGCTCCCTGTACACTGTCCCCATCAAACACTCCCAGGACAGGTACAGCACAGGGATAGATACAGAGTAAAGCTCCCTCTACACTGTCCCCATCAAAGACACACAGGACAGGTACAGCACGGGGTTAGATACAGAGTAAAGCTCGCTCTACACTGTCCCCATCAAACACACCCAGGACAGGTGCAGCATGGGGTTAGATACAGAGTAAAGCTCCCTCTACACTGTCCCCCATCAAACACTCCCAGGACAGGTACAGCATGGGTTTAGATACAGAGTAAAGCTCCCTCTACACCGTCCCCATCAACCAATCCCAGGACAGGTACAGCACGGGGTTAGATACAGAGTAAAGCTCTCTCTACACTGTCGCCATGAAATACTCCCAGGACAGATACAGCATAGGGATAGATGCAGAGTGAAGCTCACTCTACACTGTCCCGATCAAACAATTCCCAGGATAGATACAACATGGAGTTAGATACAGATTAAAGCTCCCTCTACACTGTCCCCATTAAATACTCCCAGGACAGATACAGCAAGGCTTTAGATGCAGAGTAAAGCTGCCTCGACACTGTCCCCTTCATACACTCCCAGGACAGATACAGCACGGGGTTAGATACAGAGTAAAGCTCCCGCGACACTGTCCCCACCAAAAACTCCCAGGACAGTTACAGCACAGGGATAGATACAGAGTAAAGCTCCCTCTAAACTGTCCCCCATCAAACACTCCCAGAACAGGTACAGCACGGGAATACATACAGAGTAAAGCTTCCTCTACACTGTCCCCATCAAAGACACCCAGGACAGGTACAGCACGGGGTTAGATACAGAGTAAAGCTCCCTCGACACGGTCCCCACCAATCACACTCAGTACAGGTACAGCATGGGGTGAGATAAAGAGTAAAGCTCCCTCTACACCGTCCCCATGAAACAATCCCAGGACAGATACAGCACGGGGTTAGATACAGAGTAAAGCTCCCTCGACACTGTCCCCATCAAACACTCCAGGGACTGGTACAGCACGGGGCTAGATACAGAGTAAAGCTCCCTCGACAATGTCCCCATCAAACACACCCAGGACAGGTACAGCACGGGGTTAAATACAGAGTAAAGCTCCCTCTAAACTGTCCCCCATCAAACACTACCAGGACAGGCAAGGGAAGGGGTTAGATACAGAGTAATGCTGCCTCTACTCTGTCCCCATCAAACACTCCCAGGACAGGTACAGCACGGGGTTAGATACAGAGTAATGCTCCATCTACACTGTCCCCATCAAACAGTCCCAGGACAGGTACAGCACGGGGTTAGATACAGGGTAAAGCTCCCTCTCCACTGTCCCCCATCAAACACTCCCAGGACAGGTACAGCACGGAGTTTGATGCAGAGTCAAGCTCCCTCTCCACCGTCCCCATCAAACACTCCCAGAACTGGTACAGCACGGCGTTAGATACAGAGTAAAGCTCCCTCTACACTGCCCCCATCAAACACTCCCCGGATAGTTGCAGCACGGGGTTTCACACAGAGTAAAGCTCCCTCGACACTGTCGCCATCAAACACTCCAGGGGCAGGTACAGCACGGGGCGAGATACAGAGTAAAGCTCCCTCTACACTGTCCCCATCAAACACACCCAGGACAGGTACAGCACGGGGTTAAATACAGAGTAAAGCTCCCTCTAAACTGTCCCCCATCAAACACTCCCAGGACAGGCAAGGAAAGGGGTTAGATACAGAGTAAAGCTCCCTCTCCACTGTCCCCATCAAACAGTCCCAGGACAGGTACAGCACGGGGTTAGATATAGAGTAAAGCTCCCTCTCCACTGTCCCCATCAAACAGTCCCAGGACAGGTACAGCACGGGGTTAGATACAGAGTAAAGCTCCCTCTCCACTGTCCCCCATCAAACACTCCCAGGACAGGTACAGCACGGAGTTTGATGCAGAGTCAAGCTCCCTCTCCACCGTCCCCATCAAACACTCCCAGAACTGGTACAGCACGGCGTTAGATACAGAGTAAAGCTCCCTCTCCACTGTCCGCATCAAGCACTCCCAGGACAGGTACAGCATGGGGTGAGATACAGAGTAAAGCTCCCTCTACACTGCCCCCATCAAACACTCCCCGGATAGCTCCAGCACGGGATTTCACACAGACTAAAGCTCCCTCGACACTGTCCCCAACAAACACTCCCAGGACAGGTACAGCACGGGGCGACATACAGAGTAAAGCTCCCTCTACACTGTCCCCTTCAAACACTCCCAGGACAGGTACAGCACGGGGTTAGATCCAGAGTCAAGCTCCCTCTACACCGTCCCCATCAAACACTCCCAGGACAGACAAGTAAAGGGGTTAGATACAGAGTAAAGCACCCTCTACACTGTCCCCATCAAACACACCCAGGACAGGTACATCACGGGTTTAAATACAGAGTAAAGCTCCCTCTAAACTGTCCCCCATCAAACACTCCCAGGACAGACAAGTAAAGGCGTTAGATACAGAGTAAAGCTCCCTCGACACTGTTCCCATCAAACATACCCAGGAAAGGTGCAGCATGGAGTTAGATACAGAGTAAAGCTCCCTCGACACTGTCCGCATCAAACACACCCAGGACAGATACAGCACGGGGTTTGATACAGAGTAAACCTCCCTGTACACTGTCCCCATCATACACTCCCAGGACAGGTACTGCACAGGGAGAGATACAGAGTAAAGCTCCCTCTAAACTGTCCCCCATCAAACACTCCCAGAACAGGTACAGCACGGGATTACATACAGAGTAAAGCTCCCTCGACACTGTCCCCTCCAAACACACTCAGTACAGGTACAGCACGGGGTTAGATACAGAGTAAAGCTCCCTCTACACTGTCCCCCATCAAACAATCCCAGGACAGGTACAGCACGGGGTTAGATACAGAGTAACGCTCTCTCTACACTGTCGCCATTAAATACTCCCAGGACAGATACAGCACAGGGATAGATGCAGAGTGAAGCTCACTCTCCACTGTCCCAATCAAACAATTCCAAGGATTGATACAACATGGAGTTAGATACAGAGTAAAGCTCCCTCTACACTGTCGCCATTAAATACTCCCAGGACAGATACAGCAAGGCTTTAGATGCAGAGTAAAGCTCCCTCGACACTGTCCCCATCAAACACTCCTGCGACAGACACAGCACGGGATTAGATACAGAGTAAAACTCCCTCAACACCGTCCCCATCAAACAATCCCAGGACAGGTACAGCACGGGGTTAGATACAGAGTAAAGCTCCCTCGACACTGTCCCCATCAAACACTCCCAGGACAGGTACAGCACGGGGTTAGATACAGAGTAATGCTCTCTCTCCACTGTCGCCATTAAATACTCCCGGGACAGATACAGCACAGGGATAGATGCAGAGTGAAGCTCACTCTACACTGTCCCGATCAAACAATTCCCAGGATAGATACAGCATGGAGTTAGATACAGATTAATGCTCCCTCGACACTGTCGCCATTAAATACTCCCAGGACAGATACAGTACGGCGTTAGATACAGAGTAAAGCTCCCTCTACACTGCCCCCATCGAACACTCCCCGGATAGCTGATGCACGGGGTTTCACACAGAGTAAAGCTCCCTCGACACTGTCCCCATCAAACACTCCCAGGACAGGTACAGCACGGGGCGAGATACAGAGTAAAGCTCCCTCTACACTGTCCCCATCAAACACTCCAGGGGCAGGTACAGCACGGGGCGAGATACAGAGTAAAGCTCCCTCTACACTGTCCCCATCAAACACTCCAGGGGCAGGTACAGCACGGGGCGAGATACAGAGTAAAGCTCCCTCTACACTGTCCCCTTCAAACACTCCCAGGACAGGTACAGCACGGGGTTAAATACAGAGTAAAGCTCCCTGGGCACTGTCCCCATCAAACACTCCAGGGACAGGTACAGCACGGGGCTAGATACAGAGTAAAGCTCCCTCTACACTGTCCCCATCAAACACACCCAGGACAGGTACAGCACGGGGTTAAATACAGTGTAAAGCTCCCTCTAAACTGTCCCCCATCAAACACTCCCAGGACAGGCAAGGAAAGGGGTTAGATACAGAGTAAAGCTCCCTCTACACTGTCCCCATCAAACACTCCCAGGACGGGTACAGCACGGGGCTAGATACAGAGTAAAGCTCCCGCGACACTGTCCCCACCAAACACTCCCAGGACAGGTACAGCACAGGGATAGATACAGAGTAAAGCTCCCTCTAAACTGTCCCCCATCAAACACTCCCAGAACAGGTACAGCACGGGAATATATCCAGAGTAAAGCTTCCTCTACACTGTCCCCATCAAACACACCCAGGACAGGTACAGCACGGGGTTAAATACAGAGTAAAGCTCCCTCTAAACTGTCCCCCATCAAACACTCCCAGGACAGGCAAGGAAAGGGGTTAGATACAGAGTAATGCTCCCTCTACACTGTCCCCATCAAACACTCCCAGGACAGGTACAGCACGGGGTTAGATACAGAGTAATGCTCCATCTACACTGTCCCCATCAAACAGTCCCAGGACAGGTACAGCACGGGGTTAGATACAGAGTAAAGCTCCCTCTCCACTGTCCCCCATCAAACACGCCCAGGACAGGTACAGCACGGAGTTTGATGCAGAGTCAAGCTCCCTCTCCACCGTCCCCATCAAACACTCCCAGAACTGGTACAGCACGGCGTTAGATACAGAGTAAAGCTCCCTCTACATTGCCCCCATCAAACACTCCCCGGATAGTTGCAGCACGGGGTTTCACACAGAGTAAAGCTCCCTCGACACTGTCGCCATCAAACACTCCAGGGGCAGGTACAGCACGGGGCGAGATACAGAGTTATGCTCCCTCTACACTGTCCCCATCAAACACTCCCAGGACAGGTACAGCACGGGGTTAAATACAGAGTAAAGCTCCCTCTAAACTGTCCCCCATCAAACACTCCCAGGACAGACAAGAAAAGGGGTTAGATACAGAGTAAAGCTCCCTCGACACTGTTCCCATCAAACACACCCAGGAAAGGTGCAGCATGGGGTTAGATACAGAGTAAAGCTCCCTCGACACTGTCCGCATTAAACACACCCAGGACAGATACAGCACGGGGTTAGATACAGAGTAAAGCTCCCTGTACACTGTCCCCATCATACACTCCCAGGACAGGTACAGCACAGGGATAGATACAGAGTAAAGCTCCCTCTAAACTGTCCCCCATCAAACACTCCCAGGACAGGCAAGGAAAGGGGTTAGATACAGAGTAAAGCTCCTGTCGTGGTTCCCCAGGACGACAATTTATTCACATCAATTAAAACAGAGAGTCTGAGCAGCGATCTTCCAAGCAATAGACTTTATTTCTCAGCACAAGAGATAAAGTCGGGAACGTCCGGAACACTCCAAAGAGCCCTTGGGCTTACAGTCTTTTATGTACATTTCAGCCTCATATTTCAAGATCCTCCTCTCCCTTTTACAGCCTGTCCTTGGTTGTTATCTTACCCTACAGCCCGACCTTTCTTTGGCCACCATTAATTTTAGTTGACCCTTTATCTGTTTTCTTTGCAATTGGTCGCTCCCTGTTATATCTCTTTGTCTCTTAAACCATGGTGGTTATAACTCTTGCTCTTATCTGAACTTTTCTGTTTGTATAATAATCGTGGTTTTGCAGGCTAAGGCCGAATGTGTTTAGAAGAAAAAGACATTCTCTCTGCTGATTTATGGTCCACTATTAAGTTGAACCACCGAGCAGTCTTCCTTGTTTTCTTAAGTGACTATTGTCTGCTTTCCTTAATTAGTGATTGCTATATTACTTCTCTAGTTTCTCCACTTTGATCATATCGACTACACTTGATTATATTAGGTCACACGAAGTTATTTTAGGTTATATACCCATCTCACTACTCACCTAAATCTGCTATATCATTTTACTAAAACCTGTGAATCTGAATTTCATACCTAGCTCATACAATATCTAATACAATTTCCCTTACACTCCCTCTACACTGTCCCCATCAAACACTCCCAGGACGGGTACAGCACGGGGTTAGATACAGAGTAAAGCTCCCTCTCCACTGTCCCCATCAAACAGTCCCAGGACAGGTACAGCACGGGGTTAGATACAGAGTAAAGCTCCCTCTCCACTGTCCCCCATCAAACACTCCCAGGACAGGTACAGCACGGAGTTTGATGCAGAGTCAAGCTCCCTCTCCACAGCCCCCATCAAACACTCCCAGAACTGTTACAGCACGGCGTTAGATACAGAGTAAAGCTCCCTCTACACTGTCCGCATCAAACACTCCCAGGACAGGTACAGCATGGGGTGAGATACAGAGTTAAGCTCCCTCTGCACTGCCCCCATCAAACACTCCCCGGATAGCTGCAGCACGGGATTTCACACAGAGTAAAGCTCCCTCGACACTGTCCCCATCAAACACTCCCAGGACAGGTACAGCACGGGGCGACATACAGAGTCAAGCTCCCTCTACACTGTCCCCGTCAAACACTCCCAGGACAGTTACAGCACGGGGTTAGATCGAGAGTCAAGCTCCCTCTACACCGTCCCCATCAAACACTCCCAGAACAGGTACAGCACGGGGTTAGATACAGAGTAAAGCTCCCTCTACACTGTCCCCATCAAACACTCCCAGGACAGGTACAGCACAGGGATAGATACAGAGTAAAGCTCCCTCTAAACTGTCCCCCATCAAACACTCCCAGAACAGGTACAGCTCGGGAATATATCCAGAGTAAAGCTTCCTCTACACTGTCCCCATCAAAGACACCCAGGACAGGTAGAGCACGGGGTTAGATACAGAGTAAAGCTCCCTCGACACTGTCCCCACCAATCACACTCAGTACAGGTACAGCATGGGGTGAGATAAAGAGTAAAGCTCCCTCTACACCGTCCCCATGAAACAATCCCAGGACAGATACAGCACGGGGTTAGATACAGAGTAAAGCTCCCTCGACACTGTCCCCATCAAACACTCCAGGGACAGGTACAGCACGGGGCTAGATACAGAGTAAAGCTCCCTCTACACTGTCCCCATCAAACACACCCAGGACAGGTACAGCACGGGGTTAAATACAGAGTAAAGCTCCCTCTAAACTGTCCCCCATCAAACACTCCCAGGACAGGCAAGGAAAGGGGTTAGATACAGAGTAATGCTCCCTCTACACTGTCCCCATCAAACACTCCCAGGACAGGTACAGCACGGGGTTAGATACAGAGCAATGCTCCATCTACACTGTCCCCATCAAACAGTCCCAGGACAGGTACAGCACGGGGTTAGATACAGAGTAAAGCTCCCTCTCCACTGTCCCCCATCAAACACTCCCAGGACAGGTACAGCACGGAGTTTGATGCAGAGTCAAGCTCCCTCTCCACCGTCCCCATCAAACACTCCCAGAACTGGTACAGCACGGCGTTAGATACAGAGTAAAGCTCCCTCTACATTGCCCCCATCAAACACTCCCCGGCTAGTTGCAGCACGGGGTTTCACACAGAGTAAAGCTCCCTCGACACTGTCGCCATCAAACACTCCAGGGGCAGGTACAGCACGGGGCGAGATACAGAGTTATGCTCCCTCTACACTGTCCCCATCAAACACACCCAGGACAGGTACAGCACGGGGTTAAATACAGAGTAAAGCTCCCTCTAAACTGTCCCCCATCAAACACTCCCAGGACAGACAAGAAAAGGGGTTAGATACAGAGTAAAGCTCCCTCGACACTGTTCCCATCAAACACACCCAGGAAAGGTGCAGCATGGGGTTAGATACAGAGTAAAGCTCCCTCGACACTGTCCGCATTAAACACACCCAGGACAGATACAGCACGGGGTTAGATACAGAGTAAAGCTCCCTGTACACTGTCCCCATCATACACTCCCAGGACAGGTACAGCACAGGGATAGATACAGAGTAAAGCTCCCTCTAAACTGTCCCCCATCAAACACTCCCAGGACAGGCAAGGAAAGGGGTTAGATACAGAGTAAAGCTCCTGTCGTGGTTCCCCAGGACGACAATTTATTCACATCAATTAAAACAGAGAGTCTGAGCAGCGATCTTCCAAGCAATAGACTTTATTTCTCAGCACAAGAGATAAAGTCGGGAACGTCCGGAACACTCCAAAGAGCCCTTGGGCTTACAGTCTTTTATGTACATTTCAGCCTCATATTTCAAGATCCTCCTCTCCCTTTTACAGCCTGTCCTTGGTTGTTATCTTACCCTACAGCCCGACCTTTCTTTGGCCACCATTAATTTTAGTTGACCCTTTATCTGTTTTCTTTGCAATTGGTCGCTCCCTGTTATATCTCTTTGTCTCTTAAACCATGGTGGTTATAACTCTTGCTCTTATCTGAACTTTTCTGTTTGTATAATAATCGTGGTTTTGCAGGCTAAGGCCGAATGTGTTTAGAAGAAAAAGACATTCTCTCTGCTGATTTATGGTCCACTATTAAGTTGAACCACCGAGCAGTCTTCCTTGTTTTCTTAAGTGACTATTGTCTGCTTTCCTTAATTAGTGATTGCTATATTACTTCTCTAGTTTCTCCACTTTGATCATATCGACTACACTTGATTATATTAGGTCACACGAAGTTATTTTAGGTTATATACCCATCTCACTACTCACCTAAACCTGCTATATCATTTTACTAAAACCTGTGAATCTGAATTTCATACCGAGCTCATACAATATCTAATACAATTTCCCTTACAATCCCCCCTTTGAGGCTTTCCTAGCCTCATCCCAATTATCAAGTTCAAATAATCCCCTTGCTCAATCCCATTTGTATTTTATTTTAATCACTTTTCCCAGGCGATGTGGAGGAGCCGACTATTTTGGTCAGGGATCAGTGTCCCTATTCTAACTTTATCATAATTTGTCTATCCTGGTTCTGATTTTTGGGTTGCTCCTCCCGATTGCCTGCCCCTGACAGTCATCAGCCAAAAAACCTTCCCACTCTTGTCTAGGGAAGGGAAAAAGACTGATTCCTGTGTACAGACTAAGTTCTCCTGGTTTCGCGCGGACTTCAGCAAGGTGCTGTTGTTTCCACAAGGTGATCTTTCACTATTGTAGTTATTTTACAGAGTGACGAGTTTCAACTTCGACCAAGGTCATTGTGAATCCACTCAGCGGGGGCGGCTCAAGATTTTCCCATTCCTCTGTTTTTTCTCTTGAGCGTGAGCTGCTTAGCACCCGCGTCACCATCTGCCGCGCTGCCACTCTGGTAAGGAAGGATCTCAGGGCGGGTAAAAAACAACAAAATATCAATCCCAGAATGATTATTGTTGCGATTGCTACAGCTCCAGCTTTGGCAAACCACGCCCCCCATCTTCCTAATATTCTGTCCAGCCAACTCCATACCTCATGCCCAAACCCAGCATTTTCTTTCACTTCTTTCTTAAGATTTTTTAACTTATTCATGGCTTGTGTAAATGACCCTTCTGGATTAGTGTTATTAGGGATAAATGTGTAGCACTGATCCCCAAACATAACACACACCCCTCCTTTCTCTGCCAGGAGCCAATCTAACGCCTGTCGATTTTGCCACGCCATTTTGCTGGTCGCATCCAACTGCTCTCCTAAGGCCTCCAGGGCATCATTCGTATAATTAATAAACCTCTGCTGATTATAATAGATGTAATTGATCCACTCAGTATTCTTGCTGGGTGTGATCCAAACAAAGAGGGATTCAAACCCTGCAGCTATTTCGTTCCTAGCTTTGAACTCATTCGGGATGCCGCGGGGCTGTCCGATTGCGTCCAATTTTATCGTAGGGTCAGGGATATATGCCCTCTTAACTTTTTGTGATTTAATTTTTCTTTCCACCGGTAGTATCACAATGCTCTGGGCAAGCATAACTCGAGCACATAGTCCCTTCCAATTCTGTGGTAATTTTGCCAATAGCCCTTTCTCCGGGCCACAAAGCCACCAGAGATCGGCCAGTTGATTTTCTTGATAGTCTAACACATAAGGAGGGGGTGCCCATCCCCCTCCTGAGATGATCAGATTAAGAGCATCGGTTATATTCCAAATCCTTTCACACTCTCCTGTGTAATTTCCCACACTACTTCCTGTGCTACTTTCCCTCCAATGGCAATCTTGGATTTGTAAGTTGGGCTCTACACTCCATTCCTTTGGGACCGCGTCCACTGCCGTTTTTGGCCACTTTGGACACCTGTGGGTCAAGTTGTAGATGCCCTTTTTTACCCCAGCAAACAGGATGCAGTGGTATTGACACAACGGCGGCTCACCTTTACAAAGGTTATCACATGCGGATCCGGAACAGTTTATCTTCTCATACGAGTAGTTCCGATTCCCTATCATATGATACCGTATATATGTGGTATATGGACGGCAATTTTCCTTTCTCCAGCTTTGTTTCCTGGTTCTACAGTCTCCTGATCCCCATGGTATATCAGTTACTTGGGTGTTAGGTTTCTCTGATGCACATACTACACACTCTTTCCCATCACTGTTTCTCCGACCTGCATACTCAGCCCATTTCCACCATTTGTTTTTCTGCGCTTTTCCCCAAATAGTATTTGTGCTCACTAATCGTTCACGTTTTGTTCGTCTTAATACTCTATCTTCCTGATTCTGCACCCTTATGTCTTCTGTATCCCATTCTCCTTTTCTATGGGTCACGGAAGTCCCTAAGGGAAATAGTTTCCAAGTCCCAGGTGGGGAATGGGGCCCCTTCCCTGTCCTCACCTCCCTCGGCACCTTGACTAATAGGCTCAGGCTGGGCATTTGTATCATCAGCCAGCTCATGTACAGAACTACTTTCATCATCCTCTATTCTTTTTGTTCTTCCTTGGCTCTGTTCCTCCTCCCCAGGATTCTCCCCGTGTATTTCTATTTCTTCCTCGCTATCACTTCTGTCCACTCTGTGTACTTCTTCAATTTCCCTTCTCTCCCCTACCCCTGGTACTGTTCTGGTACAATGGTTCAAGTGATACCACAGTGTACTGCCTTCTACTTGCAACGCCGTGGGAGACACTTTGGTGACTTCAAACGGTCCTTCTCGTCTCGGTTCGTTCCAACGTCTCCGGAACTTTCTGATGTATACTCGATCTCCAGGTTTGATCTGATGTTCTGTTACCGGATTCTCCTCCTCCTTGGCTTTTTCCTGTTCAAATATAGTTCTATGTATAACAGTTAATTGTTGTATATATTCTTTTGTGCTTTGATCTAAACATTCTAGCGTAGGACCTCCTGATCCCCTGATCTTAGGTACCGGCATTACTCTTCCTGTCATCATTTCATGTGGGCTCAAATGTGTGATTCTGTTTTCCTGACTCCTGTACTGCATTAGAGCCAATGGCAGAGCATCTATCCAGTTTTTCCCTGTTTCATTGCAAATTTTGCTTATTTTAGCCTTAAGGGTCCCGTTTGCTCTCTCCACCATTCCTTGGGATTGAGGATGATATACACATCCAAACTTCTGCTTTATTCGGAGTGCCGAGAGTGTCTCTCTCAGTGCCCTTCCTATAAAAGCAGATCCATTGTCTGAACTTAATTGCGTGGGTATACCAAATCTTGGGATAATTTCTTTTGACAGGAAGTTAATCACCGTTCCAGATCCTTGATCTTTGGATGGCGTTGCTTCTATCCATCTGCTGAATCTATCAATAATCACTAGCATGTATCTTTTCCCTCTTACCACCTTTCCCATATCCACATAGTCCATGCATAGATGTTTAAATGGTCCTTCAGGAATGGGTATATGCCCTATTGGGGCAGTAATGCCCTTCCTGATGTTATTCTGAGCACACACCTCACACTGACCTAGTATGTAGTCAATCGAGTTTTGCAGGTATGGTGACCAGAATCCTTCCTTCTTGATCTTTCTAGCCACTTGTCCTCTTGCACAGTGGTCCACTCCATGCGCTTCGCTAATTAGTACGGTTAGTAATGATGTGGGTGCTATGACCAATCCCTCCCCATTTCTCCATATCCTGTCCTGTTGTCCCTGTAGTGCTCCTCTATCTTTCCACATTGCCTTTTCAGCTACAGAGGTTTCCTCCTGTAACTGTGCTACATCTTCTAATGTGATATGACGTTCGATATCCCCCGTACCTGGCCCTGGGTGCGGCCTTGCTATTTCTACTGGGGCTATCGTAGCCTCAATGCATCCTGACGCTTCTTTAGCTGCCTTGTCGGCTTTGGTGTTTCCCTGTGTGATGCTGTCTGCTCCCCTTTTATGCGCCTGACACTTAATTATGGCTAATTCCCTTGGACCCATCATGGCCCTTATTAAAGCCCTGATTTGACCTTCGTGTTGTATTGGTCCTCCTCCGCTTTTCATAAATCCCCTTTGCTTCCATATTGCCCCGAACAGATGGCAGACCCCGTGGGCATAGGCCGAATCAGTATAAATTTCCAATGCTTCCCCGTTTGCTAGCTCACATGCTCTGGTCAATGCTTTAAGTTCTGCCAGTTGGGCTGAACAGGGCTGTTCACATTTCTCTGCTTCTATGACTTCAAGTGTTTCCCCTTTCTGTTCAACTATGGCATAGCCTGCGTGGTTTCCTAAGTGATCCCTGTAACATGAGCCATCTACATACAGTGTCCTTTTCCCTTCTGTCACTAGTCCCTCTGCTCTTAAATCTTTTCTCAGTTTCATAAATGTTTTTGCTTCTCTTAAGCATTCATGTTCTTCTCCTTCATGAGGTAATGGCATGTAATCAGCTGGATTTACTCTGTTGCACTTTATTATCGTGATATCTGGAAATGTGGTTAGCATTCGATAATGATGGATCCTAGCAGGTGTCAGCACAAATTTTCCTTGCTCAATCAATTCAGCTACCTTATGGTATACATGTATGTTTATCGGATATCCCATTGTGACCGTGGCTGCCTTTTCGTACGCCCACCAAGCTGCTGCCAGACCTTGATAGCACGGAGGGTATCCCATTGCTACGTCGTCTAGCTTGGTACTGTAATATGCTACAGCCTGCCTTCGTCTACCCTTGCAATTTTCCTGCATTAACATTGCTGTAGCAAATCCGGCTTCTCTGTTACTCACAAATAAGTCAAAGGGCTTGTCATAGGTTGGTAAAGCCAAGGCTGGTGCCTGTGCCATTTCTCTTTTCACGTTTTCAAATGCGTCTGAAGCATCTTTATCCCATTTTAGTTTGGCTTTTAATTCGTCACACCCTGCCTCCTTCATTATCTTTCGTAGTGTCTGCGTTTTTTCGGCATAGCTTTCCACCCATTCTGAACTGAATCCTGTCATTCCCAAAAATGTCATCATTTGTCCCACCGTCTGTGTTTTCGGAACTTTTAGTACTGCTTCTATTTGCTGTGAAGCTATCTCCTTCTGTCCTGCTGATATTTCTCTTCCCAAGTATTCTACCTTTTTCTGGCACAGCTGCAGCTTTTTCCTGGAAACTTTATGACCCCCTTCTGCTAGTCTTTTCAATAGTTTTAAACTATCCTTCCTGCATTGTTCTTGTGTTCCTGTGCATAATAATAAATCATCCACATATTGTATTAGTGTTCCTTCCAACTGTATTCCTTCTAAATCTGCTCTCAACACCTGATTGAATACATGTGGGGAATGTTTAAATCCTTGGGGCATCCTATTGTATGTGTATTGTTTCCCCTCGTACGTAAATGCAAAGAGATACTGACTTTCTTGAGCTAGTGGCACACTAAAAAATGCCGAACATAGGTCTATTACAGTAAACCATCTACTTTCAGGCGGTATATTTGTCATCAAGGTATAAGGGTTTGGAACCTCTGCTGGCATATCTTCCACTACCTCATTAATTGCCCTTAGGTCATGCACCAATCTCCATTTTTCTCCGTCCGCCTTTTTCACTGGTAGTAGCGGTGTATTACACCTGCTCCGGGTTTCTTTTAATACCCCTGCTTCTATCAATCCCTTAATCGTCCCTCTAATTCCTTCAATTGCTTCTGTCTTGATTGGGTACTGCGGCCTATACGGCCCCTGGCATCCTGTCTTTAATCTGACTTCAACTGGATTAGCGTTTTTGACCCTCCCTACATCCGTGTCCTGTCTGGACCACAACTCCTGCGGGAGGGAGTTCAAATCCTGCTCTAACCTCTCTCTCCACTCCAGTTCCTGTTTCTCGATTTGCACTCCTATTGTTATCTGCTTCGGTTTCCCAAGCATTTTAACATCCAAAATTATTTTCGTCATTTGTCCATTGCTGGACGTCCAAATATCTACATTGTCTGTCTGGACAAATTCTAAATCTTGTGCTCTCAACACCATTGGTCCTAGGTCTTTTGATCTGTATCCCGGATTCACTTTCAATGTGACAGGGGGAGGGGGTATTCCCAGTGATCCCTGCTCCAATGTAATCCCACAGATTTCAATCCCTCTCCCTGAAGCTCTGTCTGTGCAACTCCCCCATCCTCAGAACTGTTTCTCCACATCTTTCCAATCCCTGTCTCTCCCCATCCTTTATACCTCAGCCTCTCAATCTTTCCCCCTTTTTCTCTCCTTCTCTCTATCTTTCACTCTCTCTCTGAAACTTTGTCACTCTGTCTTGCCAAAGCCCCACTTTCTATTTGTCTCGACATCTCACTTTGTATCTCAGCCTCTCTGGACATCTCTCCCTCTCTGTGGATCATTTTATCAATCACAGCAGCCTCCTCTCCGTCTCTCTCTCTCTCTCTGCTCCCCCCTCTATCTCTGCTCCCTCTCTGTGACTCATTCTGTCTGAAGTACAGCAGCATTCTCTCTCTCTCCCCATCTCTATATCTTTTCACAATAACTTCATTGCAGTGTTAATGTAAGCCTACTTGTGATTAACAAATAAAATTTTAACTTTAACTCTGCTTTTATTTGTCTCTTATCTCTCTCTATCTCCTTCACTCTCTCTATCTGCTTCCCCCTCTCTCTGATCTCTGCTTCCTTCTCTGTGAATCAGTCTGAATTACAGTCGCATCCTCCCCATCTCCATCTCTCTGATCTCTGCTTCCCTCTCTCTGTGAATCATTCCGTCTGAATTACAGCAGCATTCTCTCTATCTCCATCTCTATATCTCTCTGCTTCTCTCTCTGTCTCTCTCTCTCTCTCGTGGGGGACGGGCCAGATCACGGGTTTGCTGTTCACAAGCAGCGAAGGCCCAGGAACGCAGAGGGAGGGAATCGGGGGCAATTCAGAGGGATTCAGCACTGCTGAAAGGGGGGAGTGTGTAATACAGGGGCTTGTTCAGAGCCAGGGGCTATTAGACAGAGAGGGAAGGGGCCGGTGGGGGAGGCTGTTGTACAAGAGGGGGGAGTATTATAACACAGGCTGACCAGAGTCAGGGGTTATCAGAGAAAGGGGGCAATGGAGATGGGGGGGAAGAATCAGACAGGGGGTCTGTTGTATAGGATGGGGGTGGGGGATGTTATAACACAGGCTGCTCAGTGTCAGGGGAATTAGTCATTTGAACGTTAATGTTTAAAATGGGCAGAGTTTCCACATCCAACTCCACCAGGAGCTGTTTACAGGGGGGTGGTGGACGGGGATGGACGCGCGGTGGGGGGGTGAGGGGGGTACTAATTAGAAAGGGGGGGATCTGTCAGTCCAGAGGCTGTTCACAGGGAGGGAGTGGGAATTTGTCAGGTTGAGAGGGGGGGCGGGGGGAAAGAGGGGAACTTAGAGGGATATTCAGCTGGGGGGCTTTGAAGATGGTTTGGGCAGTGGGGGGAGCGGGGTACGGGGCTCAGAGGGAAGGATCGGGAGATTTAGAGGGATTGTGAGGAGGGACGACAGAATTGGCTGGAGTGGGGGGGGGGATTGAGAGGGATTAAAGGGAGAGAGTGGAGAGGGAGACTCAGGGATTGTGGTAGGGAATTAGAGGGATTCGGGGATTTAAGGGTCTCATGGGGACTTTGGGATTTAGCGGGGCTGAGAGGGAGGGAATCGGGGGGAATTGAGGGGGATTTGGGAAGGGGGGGCTCAGAGGGGGATTTCTGGGGTTCTGAGGGATACAGGAGGGATTGGGGGGCTTACGGGGATTACAAGACATGGTTTGGTGCTCAGACAGATTGAAGGGGTGGGATTGGAGAGGGAGCAGGATTCGGGGGCAGAGGAATGTGGCGAGGGTGGGGGCGATCTCGGGAGACATTCAGGGGGGATTCTAGAGGAATCTCAGGGGCTCCTTGGGGTTTTCCTTGATCCAACCCGCCAAAGACTTCTCGTGTCCCCTCCTAGTTCTCCTAAGCCCCTTTTTCACCTCATTCCTTGTTAACTTGTAACCCTCAATCCAGCCATCTGAACCTTGTTTCCTCATCCCTCCATAAGCTTCCCTCTTCCTTTTCACAAGACATTCCACCTCTTTTGTGAACCATGGTTCCCTCACTCGGCCATTTCCTCCCTGCCTGACAGGGACATACCTATCAAGGACATCCAGTATTTGTTCCGTGAAAAAGTTCCACTTTTCATTAGTTCCTTTCCCTGACAGTTTCTGTTCCCAACTTATGCCCCCTAATTCTTGCCTAATCGCATCATAATTACCTCTCCCCCAATTGTAAACCTTGCCCTGCCGTACGGCCCTATCCCTCTCCATTGCATAACAAAAGACACCGAATTGTGGTCACTATCTCCAAAGTGCTCTCCCACAACCAAATCTAACACTTGGCCCGGTTCAATGCAGACAATCATTTTTTAAGTTAAAGTTTATCAGTGTGACAAGTAGGCTTACATTAACACTGCAATGAAGCTACTGTGAGAATCCCCCAGTCGCCCACACTCCGGCGCCTGTTCGGGTTACACTGAGGGAGAATTTAGCACAGCCAATGCACCCTAACCAGCACATCTTTCAGACTGTGGGAGGAAACCGGAGCACCCGGAGGAAACCCACACAGACATGGGGAGAACATGCGGACTCCACACAGTTACCCAAGCCGGAAATCAAACACTGGTCCCTGTTGCTGTGAGGCAGCAGTGCGAACCGCTGTGCCATATTCAATCAAATTACTCCAGGGGTTCAGAAACTTCTGGGGAATTTATTGCACCATCAATTATTGAGGCTCGATAGTTAATCTCTGGGTTTTAACACCAGTGGAAGAGTGGAGTGGAAATATTTGAATTGAAAATCAAAGATCAGATCTGTTTATTCAGACCGTAGAGTGCTCTTGTTTTAGAAGCTTTTTAACCAGCTGCCCCTTCCACAACCATTGCTTTTTAACCAGCTGCTCCTTCCACAACCATTGCTTTTTAACCAGCTGCTCCTTCCACAACCATTGCTTTTTAACCAGCTGTCCCTTCCACAACCATTGCTTTTTAACCAGCTGCTCCTTCCACAACCATTGCTTTATAACCAGCTGCTCCTTCCACAACCATTGCTTTTTAACCAGCTGCTCCCTTCCACAACCATTGCTTTTTAACCAGCTGCTCCTTCCACAACCATTGCTTTTTAACCAGCTGCCCCTTCCACAACCATTGCTTTTTAACCAGCTGTCCCTTCCACAACCATTGCTTTTTAACCAGCTGTCCCTTCCACAACCATTGCTTTTTAACCAGCTGCTCCTTCCACAACCATTGCTTTTTAACCAGCTGTCCCTTCCACAACCATTGCTTTTTAACCAGCTGCTCCATCCACAACCATTGCTTTTTAACCAGCTGTCCCTTCCACAACCATTGCTTTTTAAATAGCTGTCCCTTCCACAACCATTGCTTTTTAACCAGCTGCCCCTTCCACAACCATTGCTTTTTAACCAGCTGTCCCTTCCACAACCATTGCTTTTTAACCAGCTGCTCCTTCCACAACCATTGCTTTTTAACCAGCTGCTCCTTCCACAACCATTGCTTTTTAACCAGCTGCTCCTTCCACAACCATTGCTTTTTAAACAGCTGTCCCTTCCACAACCATTGCTTTTTAACCAGCTGCTCCTTCCACAACCATTGCTTTTTAACCAGCTGCTCCTTCCACAACCATTGCTTTTTAAACAGCTGTCCCTTCCACAACCATTGCTTTTTAACCAGCTGCTCCTTCCACAACCATTGCTTTTTAACCAGCTGCTCCTTCCACAACCATTGCTTTTTAACCAGCTGTCCCTTCCACAACCATTGCTTTTTAACCAGCTGTCCCTTCCACAACCATTGCTTTTTAACCAGCTGCTCCTTCCACAACCATTGCTTTTTAACCAGCTGCTCCTTCCACAACCATTGCTTTTTAACCAGCTGCTCCTTCCACAACCATTGCTTTTTAACCAGCTGTCCCTTCCACAACCATTGCTTATTAACCAGCTGTCCCTTCCACAACCATTGCTTTTTAACCAGCTGTCCCTTCCACAACGATTGCTTTTTAACCAGCTGTCCCTTCCACAACCATTGCTTTTTAACCAGCTGCTCCTTCCACAACCATTGCTTTTTAACCAGCTGCTCCTTCCACAACCATTGCTTTTTAACCAGCTGCTCCTTCCACAACCATTGCTTTTTAACCAGCTGCTCCTTCCACAACCATTGCTTTTTAACCAGCTGTCCCTTCCACAACCATTGCTTTTTAACCAGCTGCCTCTTCCACAACCATTGCTTTTTAACCAGCTGCTCCTTCCACAACCATTGCTTTTTAACCAGCTGCTCCTTCCACAACCATTGCTTTTTAACCAGCTGCTCCTTCCACAACCATTGCTTTTTAACCAGCTGTCCCTTCCACAACCATTGCTTTTTAACCAGCTGCTCCTTCCACAACCATTGCTTTATAACCAGCTGCTCCTTCCACAACCATTGCTTTTTAACCAGCTGCTCCCTTCCACAACCATTGCTTTTTAACCAGCTGCTCCTTCCACAACCATTGCTTTTTAACCAGCTGCTCCTTCCACAACCATTGCTTTTTAACCAGCTGCCCCTTCCACAACCATTGCTTTTTAACCAGCTGTCCCTTCCACAACCATTGCTTTTTAACCAGCTGTCCCTTCCACAACCATTGCTTTTTAACCAGCTGCTCCTTCCACAACCATTGCTTTTTAACCAGCTGTCCCTTCCACAACCATTGCTTTTTAACCAGCTGCTCCATCCACAACCATTGCTTTTTAACCAGCTGTCCCTTCCACAACCATTGCTTTTTAAATAGCTGTCCCTTCCACAACCATTGCTTTTTAACCAGCTGCCCCTTCCACAACCATTGCTTTTTAACCAGCTGTCCCTTCCACAACCATTGCTTTTTAACCAGCTGCTCCTTCCACAACCATTGCTTTTTAACCAGCTGCTCCTTCCACAACCATTGCTTTTTAACCAGCTGCTCCTTCCACAACCATTGCTTTTTAACCAGCTGCTCCTTCCACAACCATTGCTTTTTAACCAGCTGCTCCTTCCACAACCATTGCTTTTTAAACAGCTGTCCCTTCCACAACCATTGCTTTTTAACCAGCTGCTCCTTCCACAACCATTGCTTTTTAACCAGCTGCTCCTTCCACAACCATTGCTTTTTAAACAGCTGTCCCTTCCACAACCATTGCTTTTTAACCAGCTGCTCCTTCCACAACCATTGCTTTTTAACCAGCTGCTCCTTCCACAACCATTGCTTTTTAACCAGCTGTCCCTTCCACAACCATTGCTTTTTAACCAGCTGTCCCTTCCACAACCATTGCTTTTTAACCAGCTGCTCCTTCCACAACCATTGCTTTTTAACCAGCTGCTCCTTCCACAACCATTGCTTTTTAACCAGCTGCTCCTTCCACAACCATTGCTTTTTAACCAGCTGTCCCTTCCACAACCATTGCTTATTAACCAGCTGTCCCTTCCACAACCATTGCTTTTTAACCAGCTGTCCCTTCCACAACGATTGCTTTTTAACCAGCTGTCCCTTCCACAACCATTGCTTTTTAACCAGCTGCTCCTTCCACAACCATTGCTTTTTAACCAGCTGCTCCTTCCACAACCATTGCTTTTTAACCAGCTGCTCCTTCCACAACCATTGCTTTTTAACCAGCTGCTCCTTCCACAACCATTGCTTTTTAACCAGCTGCTCCTTCCACAACCATTGCTTTTTAACCAGCTGTCCCTTCCACAACCATTGCTTTTTAACCAGCTGCCTCTTCCACAACCATTGCTTTTTAACCAGCTGCTCCTTCCACAACCATTGCTTTTTAACCAGCTGCTCCTTCCACAACCATTGCTTTTTAACCAGCTGCTCCTTCCACAACCATTGCTTTTTAACCAGCTGCTCCTTCCACAACCATTGCTTTTTAACCAGCTGTCCCTTCCACAACCATTGCTTTTTAACCAGCTGCTCCTTCCACAACCATTGCTTTTTAACCAGCTGCTCCTTCCACAACCATTGCTTTTTAACCAGCTGCTCCTTCCACAACCATTGCTTTTTAACCAGCTGCTCCTTCCACAACCATTGCTTTTTAACCAGCTGCTCCTTCCACAACCATTGCTTTTTAACCAGCTGTCCCTTCCACAACCATTGCTTTTTAACCAGCTGCCTCTTCCACAACCATTGCTTTTTAACCAGCTGCTCCTTCCACAACCATTGCTTTTTAACCAGCTGCTCCTTCCACAACCATTGCTTTTTAACCAGCTGCTCCTTCCACAACCATTGCTTTTTAACCAGCTGCTCCTTCCACAACCATTGCTTTTTAACCAGCTGTCCCTTCCACAACCATTGCTTTTTAACCAGCTGTCCCTTCCACAACCATTGCTTTTTAACCAGCTGCTCCTTCCACAACCATTGCTTTTTAACCAGCTGTCCGTTCCACAACCATTGCTTTTTAACCAGCTGTCCCTTCCACAACCATTGCTTTTTAACCAGCTGCTCCTTCCACAACCATTGCTTTTTAACCAGCTGCTCCTTCCACAACCATTGCTTTTTAACCAGCTGCTCCTTCCACAACCATTGCTTTTTAACCAGCTGTCCCTTCCACAACCATTGCTTATTAACCAGCTGCTCCTTCCACAACCATTGCTTTTTAACCAGCTGTCCCTTCCACAACGATTGCTTTTTAACCAGCTGTCCCTTCCACAACCATTGCTTTTTAACCAGCTGCTCCTTCCACAACCATAGCTTTTTAACCAGCTGCTCCTTCCACAACCATAGCTTTTTAACCAGCTGCTCCTTCCACAACCATTGCTTTTTAACCAGCTGTCCGTTCCACAACCATTGCTTTTTAACCAGCTGTCCCTTCCACAACCATTGCTTTTTAACCAGCTGCTCCTTCCACAACCATTGCTTTTTAACCAGCTGCTCCTTCCACAACCATTGCTTTTTAACCAGCTGCTCCTTCCACAACCATTGCTTTTTAACCAGCTGTCCCTTCCACAACCATTGCTTATTAACCAGCTGCTCCTTCCACAACCATTGCTTTTTAACCAGCTGCTCCTTCCACAACGATTGCTTTTTAACCAGCTGTCCCTTCCACAACCATTGCTTTTTAACCAGCTGCTCCTTCCACAACCATAGCTTTTTAACCAGCTGCTCCTTCCACAACCATAGCTTTTTAACCAGCTGCTCCTTCCACAACGATTGCTTTTTAACCAGCTGCTCCTTCCACAACCATTGCTTTTTAACCAGCTGCTCCTTCCACAACCATAGCTTTTTAACCAGCTGCTCCTTCCACAACCATTGTTTTTTAACCAGCTGCTCCTTCCACAACCATTGCTTTTTAACCAGCTGCTCCTTCCACAACGATTGCTTTTTAACCAGCTGCCCCTTCCACAACCATTGCTTTTTAACCAGCTGCTCCTTCCACAACCATTGCTTTTTAACCAGCTGCTCCTTCCACAACCATTGCTTTTTAACCAGCTGTCCCTTCCACAACCATTGCTTTTTAACCAGCTGCTCCTTCCACAACGATTGCTTTTTAACCAGCTGTCCCTTCCACAACCATTGCTTTTTAACCAGCTGCTCCTTCCACAACGATTGCTTTTTAACCAGCTGTCCCTTCCACAACCATTGCTTTTTAACCAGCTGTCCCTTCCACAACCATTGCTTTTTAACCAGCTGTCCCTTCCACAACCATTGCTTTTTAACCAGCTGTCCCTTCCACAACCATTGCTTTTTAACCAGCTGCTCCTTCCACAACCATTGCTTTTTGACCAGCTGCTCCTTCCACAACCATTGCTTTTTAACCAGCTGTCCCTTCCACAACCATTGCTTTTTAACCAGCTGCTCCTTCCACAACCATTGCTTTCTAACCAGCTGCTCCTTCCACAACCATTGCTTTTTAACCAGCTGTCCCTTCCACAACCATTGCTTTTTAACCAGCTGCTCCTTCCACAACCATTGCTTTTTAACCAGCTGTCCCTTCCACAACCATTGCTTTTTAACCAGCTGCTCCTTCCACAACCATTGCTTCCCTCCCTGGCCACCAGGGGTCGCTGGAACACTCCCGGCTGCTCCTCCTCCCAGTGTCACCTCCGGCCGAGCCGCTGCTCGTTGGCGGAACATCCGGGGCCTGTGGAGGGGTGGGACCGCCGCCATGTTGACCCGACGTCACGGCGAGCCCCTCCCCCGCCGCCATGTTGACCCGACGTCACGGCGAGCCCCTCCCCCGCCGCCATGTTGACCCGACGTCACGGCGAGCCCCTCCCTCGCCGCCGTTTGTTTTCAAATAAAAAGGAAGAAGTGAGTGTTGAGCAATGGGGAAAGTGAGAAATTCCCAGCCGGAAACGCCGCCAGGAACGCAATCAAAATTAAACCAAATCCATATTTATATCCAGAGGCCGGGAGAGGAAAAGGAATAAAAAACATCAACATTGACAACAGATTCACATCTACCCACCGGTGCGCATGTGCGGGAGGGGGATTCTCCCAGAGGGCCGCGCGCGGGCCGCCGCCGCATTGAAGCCGCCTCCCCTGGCAACGCAAGATGGCCGCGAGCCGTCTCCCCTGGCAACGCAAGATGGCCGCGAGCCGTCTCCCCTGGCAACGCAAGATGGCCGCGAGCCGTCTCCCCTGGCAACGCAAGATGGCTGCGAGCCGTCTCCCCTGGCAACGCAAGATGGCCGCGAGCCGTCTCCCCTGGCAACGCAAGATGGCCGCGGGCCGTCTCCCATGGCAACGCAAGATGGCCGCGGGCCGTCTCCCCTGGCAACGCAAGATGGCCGCCTTCCGTCTCCCCTGGCATCGCAAGATGGCCGCCTTCCGTCTCCCCTGGCAACTGCAAGATGGCCGCCGGCGGTGAGTGCTGGTGGCGCAGCCGCAAACCGGGAATGGAAGCCGGGCCCCCGGCGCAGAAAGAGGCCATTCAGCCCATCAGAGCGGCAGCAGCTCGGGGAATGGAAACTAGCCGCCCATTGTAACCGCAGCTTCCAGTCAGGCAGCCCCCAGCCCCCTGTTTCCAGCCGGCAGCATTTCAGCTCCAGGTGCGGCTGCTGATGGAGTGAAGCCCCGGGCTTTGTGTCTGAAGCTCCAGTTTAGGCAGCGAATTGCAGACAGGCAGCAGCCTCTGAGTGAAAAGCTTCTTCCTAATGTCCCCTCTAATGCTGCCAGCAATCCCCTTCAATCTGTGGCAGCCCCCCCACTGCCCCCACCCCGGGTAAGTCACCTCTCTCTGCTCGGGGGAAACTGCCCTTTCCTCTCCACCCTGTCTCCCACCCTCACCATTCTGGACACCTCAGTTCACTCACCCCTCAGCCTCCTGTGTTCCCAGCAACACAACCCTGGCCAATCCAATCTTTCCCCATCGCCGCCATTCCCCAGCCCCGGGGCAACACTTTTATAAATCCAAATGGTTCTCCAATCCCATTAAACTGTCCATTTAACATTGCCCCATCGCCAACTGTGAACAGCCAACACAGACACAAACCAGAGGCACAGACGCTGCAAATGTCGCAATCTTTATTTACAAAACAATGGAACATTTATGGACAGGTTCAGGTCAATCTCAGTGATGGTCGGTGACCAGGTCCACATTAAAACAATGGCTCAGTCCAAGGTTAAACATCATTGGAACAAAGTTGAGGTTTATCCTGAAATTGGACATTGCCGGTGACTCCCAATATGATGGAGAGATCCAAACTCACACCACACCCTGATGTGGCAAAGGCGGTGAGTGCTGGTGACGCAGGAAGATGGGCCCCTGGCGCAGAAAGAGGCCATTGAGCCCATCAGATCTGAGTGAAAAGCAAAGATCTGAGTGACACACTGATGCACCAAGCCGAGCTACAGAGTTGGATGTAAAGAACAGCGGCGTGTGTTTGATTCTGGTGATGCACACACTCCGAGCCGGTATTGAATAATTCTGAGACAGAGAGACAGCAGATTGAGACCATATGACACATTGGGCCTTTCAATCTCCCATAACAATCCCTGCCCCTCTCTCCAATATGATCTCCCTGTGTGTGAACAGAGGGATCCCAGAGTGAGTGTCCACTGATTCCTGAGAGTAACAGGACAGCTTGATTTCGATCGGCAGACAGAATACTTTCCTTTACTGGCTGATGAATAGAATGATGTGGCGATGCCGGTGTTGGACTGGGGTAAACACAGTAAGAAGTTTAACAACACCAGGTTAAAGTCCAACAGGTTTATTTGGTAGCAAATACCATTAACTTTCGGAGCGCTGCTCCTTCGTCAGATGGAGTGGAAATGTGCTCCATCTGACGAAGGAGCAGCGCTCCGAAAACTAATGGTATTTGCTACCAAATAAACCTGTTGGACTTTAACCTGGTGTTGTTAAAACTCTTACTGTGATGAATAGAATACCAGAGCAGGGCAGGTTCTGCTTGAGCTATACAAAACACTATTTAGACCACAGTTAGGATCGAGTATACAGCTGTGGTCACCACTGGCGAGGGTCCAGAGAGAATTATCCCCGTGTCTGTGTCACCGTGTCACTGTGAGGCAGCAGTGTTAACCCACTGTGTCACCGTGTCGCTGTGAGACAGCAGTGTTAACCCACTGTGTCACCGTGTCACTGTGAGGCAGCAGTGTTAACCCACTGTGCCACCGTGTCACTGTGAGGCAGCAGTGTTAACCCACTGTGTCACCGTGTCGCTGTGAGGCAGCAGTGTTAACCCACTGTGTCACCGTGTCACTGTGAGACAGCAGTGTTAACCCACTGTGCCACCGTGTCACTGTGAGACAGCAGTGTTAACCCACTGTGTAACCGTGTCGCTGTGAGGCAGCAGTGTTAACCCACTGTGTCACCGTGTCACTGTGAGACAGCAGTGTTAACCCACTGTGTAACCGTGTCGCTGTGAGGCAGCAGTGTTAACCCACTGTGCCACCGTGTCACTGTGAGACAGCAGTGTTAACCCACTGTGTAACCGTGTCACTGTGAGGCAGCAGTGTTAACCCACTGTGTCACCCGTGTCACTGTGAGGCAGCAGTGTTAACCCACTGTGTCACCGTGAGGCAGCAGTGTTAACCCACTGTGTCACCGTGTCACTGTGAGGCAGCAGTGTTAACCCACTGTGCCACCGTGAGGCAGCAGTGTTAACCCACTGTGTCACTGTGAGACAGCAGTGTTAACCCACTGTGTCACCGTGTCACTGTGAGGCAGCAGTGTTAACCCACTGTGTCACCGTGTCACTGTGAGGCAGCAGTGTTAACCCACTGTGTCACCGTGTCACTGTGAGACAGCAGTGTTAGCCCACTGTGTCACCGTGAGGCAGCAGTGTTAACCCACTGTGTCACCGTGCCACTGTGAGACAGCAGAGTTAACCCACTGTGCCCTTGAACAAAATGGCTTGCTATGCAATTTGGGAGGACAGTTAAGAGTCAGACATGTTGCTGTGGCTCTGGAATGGCATGTAGACCAGACCAGGTAAGGACGGCAGATTTCCGTCTCTGAAGGGCATGAGTGAAGCAGGGGGAGGATGAAGGTGTGGAGAGAGAAATTGAGAGTGCCTGGGAGTGATAGTGAAGAGAGTGATGGGGACAGGAAAGAGTGCGAGGGAACATAAGAAATTGATTGAAAGCAAAGCAAAGCAAAGCAAGGGGGGGGGGGGGGGCGGTGCAGTGAAAAAAGACACAGAGTCTCCAGTGTGAGCTCAGTTCTCAGCTCCCACTCTTTGGAAAAAAGCCTCAGCCACAACCCACTGGGATTCCTGAATCATAGAAATAAACAAATGAATGGTGGGAGGCTGATTTCCAGACCAGACCACATCCTGGTAAATCTTTTCTATTCCCTCTCCAAAGCCTCCACATCCTTGTGCTGGTGTGGCGACCAGAATTGAACACTATATTCCAAGTGCGGTCTAACTAAGGTTCTATAAAGCTGCAACACGACTTGCCAATTTTTAAACTCAATACCCTGGCCGATGAAGGCAAGCATGCCGTATGCCTTCTTGACTACCTTCTGCCCCTGCATTGCCACTTTCAGTGACCTGTGTACCTGTACACCCAGATCCCTCTGCCTATCAATACTCTTAAGGGTTCTGCCATTTACTGTAAGTTTCCTATCTGTGTTAGACCTTCCAAAATGCATTACTGCACATTTGTCCGGACGAAACTCCATCTGCCACCTCTCTGCCCAAGTCTTGGACTGATCGATATCCTGCTGTATCCTCTGATGGTCCTCATCGCTATCCACAAATCCACCAACCTTTGTGTCATCAGCAAACTTACCTTCCCCCACCTCCCCTCATCCCTTGCCCCCCGCAACCCCTCACCCCCTCCCCACAACCTTCAACCCCCCCCCACAACCCCTCATCCCCTCCCCACAACCTCTTGCACCCTTCAACCCCTCCCCCTTGCCCCACTTCCCCCCACAACTCGCCCCCTCAATACCAATTGAGTCCAATCAATGCACTTGGACTATCAGCGACGATACCTTGTGTATTGATGTGTTTGTCCAGAAGCTTCTTCAATCAGAGAGTCCCTGCCTCCAGCAGCCACTCAGGCAGCGAGTTCCAGATTTGCAACACAGTCTGCTCAACAATCTGTCATGATGTGGAGATGCCGGCGTTGGACTGGGGTAAACACAGTAAGAAGTTTAACAACACCAGGTTAAAGTCCAACAGCTTTATTTGGTAGCAAAAGCCACACAAAAGCTTGTGTGTGTAAACCTGTTGGACTTTAACCTGGTGTTGTGAGACTTCATACTGATGAATAGAATACCAGGGCGCGCGGGCGAGGGGGCGCGCGGAGGAGGGGGCGCGCGGGGGAGGGGGCGCGCGGGGGAGGGGGCGCGGGGGAGGGGACGCGCGGCGGAGGGGGCGCGCGGGGGAGGGGGCGCGCGGGGGCGGAGGCGTGCGGGGGAGGGGGCGCGCGGGGAGGAGACACCAGGCCGAGCTACAGAGTTGGATGTAAAGAACAGCGGTGTGTGTTTGATTCTGGTTATGCACACACTCTGAGCCGGTATTGAATAATTCTGAGGCAGAGAGACAGCAGATTGAGGCCATATGACACATTGGGCCTTTTCATCTCCCATAACAATCCCCCCTCTCTCTCTAATATGATCTCCCTGTTTGTGAATAGAGGGATTTTAGAGTGAGTGTCCACTGATTCCTGAGGGTAGCAGGACAGCTCGATAAGGTGGTTTCGACCGGCAGACGGAATACTTTCCTTTACTGGCAGATGTATAGAGTTCATCAGTATGAAGTCTCACAACACCAGATGTATTCATCAGTATGAAGTCTCACAACACCAGATGTATAGAGGGCATCCTGAAACCCATTGTACAAAGAACCCCCAGCTTTTGTCGCGACACGACGGACTTCCTACAGAAACTCGGCACACATGGAGCAGTTGAACCAGGAGCGCTCCTCGTCACAATGGATGTCTCAGCACTCTACACCAGCATCCCCCATGACGATGGCATTGCTGCAACGGCCTCAGTGCTCAGCGCCAACAACTGCCAGTTTCCAGATGCAATTTTACATCTCATCCGCTTCATCCTGGACCACAATATCTTCACCTTCAACAACCAGTTCTTCATCCAGACACACGGAACAGCCATGGGGACCAAATTTGCACCTCAATATGCCAACATCTTCATGCACAGGTTCGAACAAGACTTCTTCACCGCACGGGACCTTCAACCGGTGCTATACACTAGATACATCGATGACATTTTCTTCCTTTGGACTCATGGTGAACAATCACTGAAACAACTCTATGATGACATCAACAAGTTCCATCCCACCATCAGGCTCACCATAGACTACTCTCCGGAATCGGTTGCATTCTTGGACACGCGCATCTCCATTAAGGACGGTCACCTCAGCACCTCACTGTACCGCAAGCCCACGGATAACCTCACGATGCTCCACTTCTCCAGCTTCCACCCTAAACACGTTAAAGAAGCCATCCCCTACGGACAAGCCCTCCGTATACACAGGATCTGCTCGGATGAGGAGGATCGCAACAGACACCTCCAGACGCTGAAAGATGCCCTCATAAGAACAGGATATGGCGCTAGACTCATTGATCAACAGTTCCAACGCGCCACAGCGAAAAACCGCACCGACCTCCTCAGAAGACAAACACGGGACACAGTGGACAGAGTACCCTTCGTTGTCCAGTACTTCCCCGGAGCGGAGAAGCTACGGCATCTCCTCTGGAGCCTTCAACATGTCATTGATGAAGACGAACATCTCGCCAAGGCCATCCCCACACCCCCACTTCTTGCCTTCAAACAACCGCACAACCTCAAACAGACCATTGTCCGCAGCAAACTACCCAGCCTTCAGGAGAACAGTGACCAAGACACCACACAACCCTGCCACAGCAACCTCTGCAAGACGTGCCGGATCATCGACACAGATGCCATCATCTCACGTGAGAACACCATCCACCAGGTACACGGTACATACTCTTGCAACTCGGCCAACGTTGTCTACCTGATACGCTGCAAGAAAGGATGTCCCGAGGCATGGTACATTGGGGAAACTATGCAGACGCTGCGACAACGGATGAATGAACACCGCTCGACAATCACCAGGCAAGACTGTTCTCTTCCTGTTGGGGAGCACTTCAGCGGTCACGGGCATTCGGCCTCTGATATTCGGGTAAGCGTTCTCCAAGGCGGCCTTCGCGACACACGACAGCGCAGAGTCGCGGAGCAGAAACTGATAGCCAGGTTCCGCACACACAAGGACGGCCTCAACCGGGATATTGGGTTTATGTCACACTATTTCACATAAATATTTCTGCTTTTTTCCTCCTGAGTCTTTATCATGCGATCCTAGAATCAGAATTTATGTCACACTATTTGTAACTCCCACAGTTGCGTGGACCTGCAGAGTTTCACTGGCTGTCTTGTCTGGAGACAATACACATCTTTTTAGCCTGTCTTGATGCTCTCTCCACTCCCATTGTTTTGTTTCTTAAAGACTGGATTAGTTGTAAGTATTCGCATTCCAACCATTATTCATGTAAATTGAGTCTGTGTCTTATAAGTTCTGTTTGTGAACAGAATTCCCACTCACCTGAAGAAGGGGCTCAGAGCCTCGAAAGCTTGTGTGGCTTTTGCTACCAAATAAACCTGTTGGACTTTAACCTGGTGTTGTTAAACTTCTTACGATGTATAGAATACCAGAGCAGGGCAGGATCTGCTTGAGCTATATCGAACACTATTTAGACCACAGTTAGGATCGAGTGTACAGCTCTGGTCACCACTGGTGAGGGTCCAGAGAGAATTATCCCCATGTCTGAGTGGGTTTTCACCGGGTGCTCCGGTTTCCTCCCACAGTCCAAAGATGTGCAGGTTAGGTTGACTCGCCATGGTAAATTGCCCCTTAGTGTCAGGGGGATTAGCAGGGTAAATATGTGGGGTAACAGGAATAGGGCCTGGGTGGGATTGTTGTCGGTGCAGACACAATGGGCCGAATGGCCTCCTTCAGCACTGTAGGGTTTCTAAATTTACAGAGGAAGTTATCAATTGTGGCACAGATTTGAAAAGCAGGGAAGTCATTTCAGGGAGGTTATTTCCATTTCTTCAGTTTTATCAACATTAACTTTGTAACCTGAGTAATCGCCAAACTTTATAATATTCTCTTTTCAGAAAGAATATGGATGTTGTAGGATCTGATAAATATAGCAGGATGTCATCAGAATATGTCAATTTGTGCTCTTCTTCTCCAGCTGGAACACCTTTTATGTCCTGACTGTCTCTCACCATTTGTGCTCAGGATTCTATGCATATAGTGAACAGAAGGGGGGACAGAGGCCAATCCTGTCTTGTCCTCCTCTTGAGTCCAAAGACTTCAGAAATTTGAGCATTCGCTCTGACAGAGGCCTGTGGATTTCAATAAAGGATCTGGACCCATCTTACAAAGTTGGGTCCAAACCCCAGGCCGTCTGAAGTCTGAAATAGGAACACCCATGATTCCTGGTCAAAGGCCTTTTCAGAGTCGGAAGATAAGACCATGGCCTCAACTCCACGACCTTGGGCATGAGTCATGATGTTAAGGAGCCTGTGGAGATTGTCCCCAGAGTAATGCCCTGTTCTACTCGTTTGGTCTGGGTTTATGATCTCAGTTATTATCCTATAGATAATATAGATATTATTATCTATATCGATAACATAGTACAGATATTAGATATTGAAAATTGAGTACAGCAACACAAAAAGCAGCACTCAGCAGCTTTTGATGGACTTCCTCAGAATGGCCTTTGAGTTGTTCTGAAAGCAAACTATCAAGAGCTCTCCGCGCCGTTGTGAGGGAGGCCATCAAAAGCTGACGAGTGCTGCTTTTTGTGTGGCTGTACTCAATTTTCAATTTAATTCAATCCATTTTAATTTATTTTTCTTCCTTTTGGAACAGCGAATGAGATGATGCAACCTCTGAAACACACCATCACTCAGCCCAGTAATGTCAGGGGTGAGGGACCTCTTGCTGCATTGAGTTGTTGATGGTGTTGAGATTGTTGAAGGGTCCAGTGCCTGGAGCTGGGAGCGGTCACAAACTCCCCGTCCATTCAAACTGGCCACTGCAGCCGCTTGGGGACATGTTGCAGGCCGCCGTGTGATTGGCTGCTGGCTGCTTTGTGATGTCACCCGGAGACAGGTCATCACCCCTGGTTACGGCCAATCAGTTTGGGATCACTCTGGGAGGTTGGGTTTCAGAGCTGGTCTGATGCCAGCTACAGAGGATGCTGCCATGTCAGGCATGGCACACATCAGTTAGAATATGGATCTTATTCAGTATGGACCTCACAAAGAGAAGGGATTGTGACTGTCGGTGACAGCAGCCCGAGCGAAGCAGCAGATTCTGGAGAAATCTGAGCACAACCACTGCTGGTTTGAGGATAGTTATTGGTTTGAGTAAAAACAATTCAACTCATTCTGACTACAGCCGGGGAAGAGATCCAGACACGACACATCAGGAAAAACATTAAACTGTTTTTCTGGCCACAGTCTCTGAAGCCTCAGGACACCACAAGAAGAATCCGTCCATTCTGGTGACAAACCATGGAGCAGACGATTCTCTCCCTGAACCTCAACCCACACAGGAACTGACTGTTCATCGATTGAAGAAATGACCAGAAACCAACTTCATCCTTTCAAGGGGATCCCAGAAACATCTTCTACCCCGGCTGTCAAAACCCCTTCACTGATCCTTCACTAAAGGAGATCTCTCATCGGGACTGCAACTTCGATCATCAGGTTACAGCAGAGAAGTGGTGTGGGAACATCTCCTTTTTTACTCCTGTAACCTTTCTAGAGTGAGTTAGTGAGTGAATGTGAGACTCTGAAGTAGCATCAGTTTCTTGGTTATTTAGCTTTTTGTTTCATTTTTAAATTGTTTATGATACAAAAATGGAAATAAATGAATATAATCTGAGCCATTTTATGCTGCAGGGTGACATAGATTGGGACCGGAATATTGAAGGGTACAAGATGTTTGGGAAGGACAGGAAGTGAGGAAAAGGTGGAGGAGGACTAGCTCTATTAATTAATGATAGTATTAACACAATAGCGAGGGATGGACTAAGCTCAGGAAACCTGGATGGAGAAACGGTTCCGGAAGAAATTTATGAGAAACGATAAAGGGAAGAAGTCTCTTGTGGGATTGACAGGCCCCTAAACAGTAACCACACAGGAGGAACAAGGTATAAAGGAGTTTGTCAGAAAGACATGGCGATTATCATTCCGGATTTTAATCTAGATAAAGACAAAAATCAGACGGACAAAGGTAGCCTAGGTGAGGAATTGATAACTATTTTCAGGATAGTCTATTAGAACAACATGTTTTGCCACCTACGAGAGAGCAGCCTATACTAGACCTGGGAAAGTACACAAATAAGGATTAATTAATGACCTGATAGTGGAGGCACCCTGAGATAACAGCCATCATAATGCGATGGAATTTAGCATTCATTTTGAGGGAGGATCTGAGTCTAATATTCTAAACTGAAATAAGTTTAATATTTCACAATCCACAGACTAGATATATTCAAACAAGAATGATAAATTCCCGGGGAGGGCCCACCCTCTGTGGTTAGTTAGAACAGACAAAGACAGTATCAAAGTTAAAGATAAAACATATTTGAGTGACAGATCAGAAGATTTGGCAGATTATCAAAAATAGTAAAGAATGACTGAAAGATGAACAAGGAGGGGAAGTTTAGAGTTCAGTAGAAAGCTCGTCACAAATCTGAAGACAGATGTTGAGAGTTTCCACAGATATTTTAAACAGAAATGACTGAAAGTGAGTGTTTGTCCACAGAAAGTGAGCCTGTAGAATTAATAATGGAAAATAAGGATATGACATGCGAATTGAACAGATACTTTGAATTGGTCTTTACAATCGAAGGAACAAGTAAGACACACCCACCCTGCCCTATGATGTTGAGAGACCTTGTTTCAGTTCTGTCAAAGTCCTCCAATGATTGGATATGATGCTTGAGGCAGGGGGTGGTTGTTTTCCATGTGTTACCGTGTTTTCCTGTAAGCAGTTCTTACCATGTTTATATGTTTGTTCCAATGCCTGCATAATGTTTAAAATTATGTACATATGTTGTTACTGAGAGTTTTTGAAATTAAAGGGGAGGAGTGTTATATATGTAGTTTGGGGTGTTATGGCCCTTTAAGAGACCGGGATAGGTGACCCAGGGAACAAGCTGGGGAAGCAGTATTAGAATGACTATGCAACTATTAAGATGTTAAGTAAACTGTTCCTTGTTTTAATTATACTGACCTCAATGGTTGTCTTTTTATTGTTTATAATTAGATGCAAACATAATAGTTGGGCCTGGGACACTACCCTGAGGAACTCCTGCAGTGATGTCTTGGAGCTGAGATGACTGAGCCCCACAACCACAACCATCTTCCCATGTGTCAGGTTTGACTCCAACCCGTACAGAGTCCCTTTAAGAAGCACTGTCTGTGATCTTTCCCCATCATTCTGTAACTCTCATCAGAAATTAGTTTACAACAAGATTCTGAACTTTTACTTCAATCCTAAACCCCAAATCTATCCAATACAGCACGGTGATAGTGCCACACAGCACTCACTGTGAAGATGGGACTTTATCTACACAAGGAGTGTGCAATGGTCACTCCGACCACTGCTGTCATGGAGAGATGTATTTGTGGCAGGCAGGTTGGTGAGGAAGGGGTCTTGTATGTTTTCCCTCTTGTTGTTTCCTTCACTTGCCACAGACACTCTGTGTCCTTTAGCGCTCAGCCAGCTCAATCTGTGTGTGTGTGTGAGAGAGAAAGAGGAGGCTGTGTGTGTGTGAGAGAGAGAAAGAGGAGGCTGTGTGTGTGTGTGAGAGAGAAAGAGGAGGCTGTGTGTGTGAGAGAGAGAAAGAGGAGGCTGTGTGTGTGAGAGAGAGAAAGAGGAGGCTGTGTGTGTGTGAGAGAGAGAGAGTTGGTATGTTTGTGTGTGAGAGAGAGAGGTGAGGGACTGGAGTCTGTGTGTGTGAAAGAGAGAAATTGTCAGAGTGTGTGTGTGTCTGTGAGATAAAGTGGAGTCAGTGTGAATGTCTGTGTGAGAGAGAGAGACAAGAGTTGCAATGTGTGTGTGAGTGAGAGTGTGAATGTGTGTGAGATAGAGGAGAGCTGCTATCTTTATGTGTGTGTGTGTGAGAGAGAGAGGAGTGAGATTGGGATCAGTTTGTGAGCATACATGTGTGAGAGAAACACTGTGTGTGTGTGTGATAGAGAGGTGAGCGCATGTATGTGTCAGAATGAGGGATGTGAGTGAGAGGGATTCAGTGTGTATGGCTGTGTGTGTGTGTGTGGAATAAAGAAAGAGGTGTGTCTGTGTGAGAGAGAGATGACAGAGTGAGTGTGGGGGGGCCAGTCCGTGCTGCGCGCCGGGTTGGGTAGGGACACTGGGGATCAGCTTGTTAGTGTGTGTCTGTTTGTGTGTGAGCAAGGAGGAGAGTCTTTCTTTATATCACACACACACCCCTATACACAGAATCTCTCCCACTCTCTCACTCACACCCATCATTCTGACTCACACATGGAAGCACTCAACTCTCCATCACACACACACTGTGTTTCTCTCACACATGTACGCTCACACACTGATTCCAATCTCTCTCCTCTCTCACACACAAACACACAGAGATATCAGCTCTACTCTGTCTCTCACACACACTCTCCTTTCACACTCTCCCTCACACACATTGCAACTCTTGTTTCTCTCTCACACACACATTCACAGTTTGTGTGTGTGTGTGTGAAAGAGAGAGAGAGGAGTGTGGTGTGTGAGGGATAGTATGGAGCGCTGTGTTTGTGTGTGAGAGAGAGGAGTGTGTGTGTGAGCCTGTATGTGTGAGCGAAACTAGATGTGTGTGTGTGTGTGTGTGTGAGAGAGAGAGGAATGTGTGTCTGTGACATAACGTTTCAATGTTTGTTGTGTGTGTGTAAATGTAGACAGAGAAACGAGTTAGTGTGTGTGTGTGTAAGAAAGATGTATATGTCTGCGTGACAGAGATAGACAGGTGTGTATATATCTATGTGTGTGTGTGAGAGAGAGGAGTGAGTGAGTGAGAGGAGGAGTGTGTTTGTGCATGTCTATGAGATAGTGTGTCTGTGTGAGAGAGACACAGGATAGGAATGTGTGGGTGTCTGTGTTGGAGGGATTACAGAGTGTGTGTTTGTGAGATAGAGTGAGTGTGAGAAAGAGGAGTGTGTGTGTGTGTGAGAGAGAGATAGTGTGGAGTGCGTGTATGTGAGAGAGAGTAGTGTGTCAATTTTTGGCATGTGTGTGTAAATGTAAGATAGGGAGGGAAGTGTGTGTGTGTCTGTCTGTGTCTGCGCATGCATGCATATTTCTGTGAGAGAGAAAGAGGAGGATGTGTGTGTGTGAGAGAGAGCTAGTATATTTGCGTCTGAGAGAGAGAGATTTGAGGGACTGGAGTCAGTGTGAGAGAGAGTGTGTGTCTGAGAGAGAGTGTACGTGTGAGAGAGAGAGAATGTGAGAGTGTGTTTGTCTGAGAGATTGTGTGGAAGAGAGCGAGAGTGTGTGCGCATCAGTGTGTATGAGAGTGCGTGGGTGAGAGTGTGTGCATGAGAGAGAGCGTGTGAGAGAGAGATCGTGTGTGAGGGAAAGCATGCGTGAGAGAGTGTGTGTGAGAGAGAGTGTGTGTGAGAGAGAGTGTGTGTGAGGGAGAGCATGTGTGAGAGAGAGAGTGTGTGTGTGAGAGAGAGTGTGTGTGAGGGAGAGCGTGTGTGAGAGAGAGCGTGTGTGTGTGAGAGAGATCTGTGTGCATATGACGGAGTGTGTGTGTGCATGTCTGACAATGCGTCCGTGTGAGATAGAGTGTGATAGAGAGAGAGAGAGAGAGAGAGTGTGTGGGCGTGTGAGAGTGTGTGCATGTGAGAGAGTGTGCGTGTGAGGGAGAGAGTGTGTGCGTGTGTGAGAGAGAGAGAGTGTGCGTGTGAGAGAGAGTGTGTGAGAGTGTGAGTTTGTTAGAAAGAATGTGTGAGAGTGTGTGCGTGTGGCAGTGTGGGTGTGAGAGTGTGTGCCTGAGAGAGTGTGTGTGTGTGAGTGTGTGTGTGTGAGAGAGAGTGTGTGCCTGAGAGTGTGTGTGTGTGAGTGTGTGTGTGTGAGAGAGAGTGTGTGTATGTGAGAGTGTGTGTGTATGTGAGAGTGTGTGTGTATGTGAGAGTGTGTGTGTGTGAGAGAGTGTGTGCGTGTGAGAGTTTGTGTATGTGTGAGACTGTGTGTGTGTGTGTGTGTGTGTGAGGGAGTGTGTGTGAGTTTAAAAATGTGTGTGAGGGTGAGCGTGTGTGAGAGAACGTGTGTGTGAGAGAGAGATGTGTGTGCATGTCTGACAGTGTGTCCATTTGTGAGAGAGTGTGAGAGTGTTTGCGTGAGTGTGTACATGAGAGAGTGTGTGCGTGAGTGTGTACATGAGAGAGTGTGTGCGAGAGAGAGTGTGTGCGAGAGAGTGTGTGCGCGAGAGTGTGTGCGCGAGAGAGTGTGTGCGAGAGAGAGTGTGTGCGAGAGAGAGTGTGTGCGAGAGAGAGTGTGTGCGAGAGAGAGTGTGTGCGAGAGAGTGTTTGTGCGTGAGAGAGAGTGTGTGCGTGTGAAAGAGAGTGTGCATTTGAGAGAGAGAGTCTGTGAGAGTGAGTTTGTCTGAAAGTGTGTGGGAGAGCGTGTGCGGGTGTGCATGTGACAGTGTGGGCGTAAGAGAGTGTGTGCCTGAGAGTGTGTGTGAGAGTGTGTGTGAGAGTGTGTGTGAGAGTGAGTGTGTGTGAGTGTGTAAGGGAGAGTGTGCGTGAGGGAGAGTGTGTGTGCGTGAGAGAGAGTGTGTGTGTGTGTGAGAGAGAGTGTGTGTGTGTGAGAGAGAGTGTGTGTGTGAGGGAGAGTGTGTGTGAGGGAGAGTGTGTGTGAGGGAGAGTGTGTGTGAGGGAGAGTGTGTGTGAGGGAGAGTGTGTGTGAGGGAGAGTGTGTTTGAGGGAGAGTGTGTGTGTGAGAGAGCGTGTGTGTGTGAGAGAGCGTGTGTGTGAGAGAGTGTGTGTGTGAGAGAGTGTGTGAGGGAGAGTGTGTGTGAGAGAGAGTGTGTGTGAGGGAGAATGTGTGTGATAGAGTGTGTGTGTGTGTGAGAGAGCGTGTGTGTGTGTGTGTGAGAGAGTGTGTGTGTGTGAGAGAGTGTGTGTGTGTGAGAGAGTGTGTGAGGGAGAGTGTGTGTGAGAGAGAGTGTGTGTGAGGGAGAATGTGTGTGATAGAGTGTGTGTGTGTGTGAGTGTGTGTGTGAGAGAGCGTGTGTGTGTGTGTGTGAGAGAGTGTGTGTGTGTGAGAGAGTGTGTGTGTGTGAGAGAGAGTGTGTGTGTGAGAGAGAGATTGGTGTGCTTGTGACAGGGTGTGTGCATGTCTGAGTGTGTCCATGTGTGCGTGAGAGAGTCTGTGCGTGGAGTGTGTGCGTGAGAGCATGTGTGCGTGAGAGCATGTGTGCGAGAGAGCATGTGTGTGAGAGAGAGCACGTGTGTGAGAGTGCATGAGCGTGTGTGGGCGTGAGAGAGTGTGTGTGAGAGAGAATGTGAGAGTGTGTGGGAGAGCGTGTGTGTGTGTGAGAGAGAATGTGTGAGAGTGTGTGGGAGAGCGTGTGTGTGTGTGTGAGAGAGTTTGTGTGTGAGGGAGAGTGTGTGTTAGAAAGAGGAGTGTGTGTGTGTGTGTGTAAGAGAGAGAAGTATCTCTGTGTGTGCATCTCTGTGTGTGCAATGTAAGAGTGTGTTTGTGTGTGTTTCCATGTGAGGAAGTTGGAGGTGTTTGTGAGTGAGTGATAATGTTTTGGATAACTCTCACTCTGAGGGTTCACATCCACCCTCATTGCCACACACCAACACACACTCACACCCGCTGATATTGGGAGTGAGACGGACAGACACACACTCTCCCCCGAATGGTCATCATTATTTATTACTCATGTTTTAACATTATCAAGTTATTGCTTCAAAATTGTTTGTTCATTGCCCAGCAAGATGTTTCTGTTTATATCTGAGCTTTATTTTGGAACTCCTGTTTAATGTTGTGCCAATCTTTTTCTTTCCAATATCTGGTCATCGGCCCGTTGAGTGAGAAAATAACTGAACCTGGCTCTACACAAGAAGGTTGGAGCAGCCGGTAACCACTGGACCAGAGGAGGAGATTGCAGGTCTCTCACCTTCCTTTCTCAGACGGGCTGGAACAGAGATAATGAAGACACAGAAACATACGCTGACCATCCTCCAGAGGAGCTTCTAGATCTTGGCTGGCTCTTTGCTGACAGAGTTTATGAGAAGGAAGTTGTTGCAGAAACAAGTGATCCGCTGGAAGAGGAGCTCCTGGTTCTTTGTCTCCACTGTCAACGCAGACGCAATCTCTCTGGTCTTGAGGAGTTTGCTCCAATTGCTGAAGGAGTCATGGGAAAGATCAGCGGCCAGATGGCAGCAGTGGCCAGAAGCTGCTTTCCCGCTCCACCAAGGTGTTTGTGCCCCAGGAAAAGGACAAGTGAAGGCAAATGTCCACAACTGGCGGCAAGAGAGCAAGAGCACTGTTGGAGATTGAAGACTCGGGGGACAGTGACCCCCGGGGGGTGGTGGAGGGGGTGGAGGGGAGAGGAGCTGGACACAAACTACAAAATACAGGAGGGAGGGGAGTTACATTCGTATTATCTGTGATTTTCATTTACAATTAGTTTGATTCTGTTGTCTGGTCTGCGCTAGTTTTAAGTTAAATCTGTTCCACATGTGAGGTGTTTTATTTGCTATTGAGTCTTGTAAATAAAAGGTTAATCCTGCTGCTCAGTAATTGGTGCGAATATTCCTCATTTTACAACCTGGATAACTGTATTTATTCACAATTAAGTGCTGTTAAAGCCAGTTAATAATCGGATTCATGTGTGTTTTCTCATGAAGTTTTACTAAATCAGTCTATATTTCAACAATTGCCGACCTAAATTCTCAATGGAATTTCACAATTCACTCCCTTTCATTTGAGTTGTTAGATTCACTCAACCTGTGATGTGAGACATGCAACTCCGCCTGGGAGTTCACTCCCTCCCGCTGCAGCTTGACAGACATGTTCATCGATATGGTGGGGAATGCGGAATAGTCTGTATTTTGTCGAGTGTTCGCCGAGGTTCATGACACCAGACGGCACTTTCATGGTCACCTTACACAACGTAGGTTCCGGAATAATGACCATGAAATCGCCGTCTCGTGTCAAAAGCAAACTATTTGATCCAATACAAACCTCACTCCCCAACCTCTCTATCCCCCTCCCCAGCAACTACCTGAAGCTAAATTAATGTCACAACATTACTGCCATCTTTTACCCAAAACTTAGCTTCAGACCCTGTCCCTCTATATTTAGAATACAGTAAGAAGTTTAACAACACCAGGTTAAAGTCCAACAGGTTTATTTGGTAGCAAAAGCCACACAAGCTTTCGAGGCTCTAAGCCCCTTCTTCAGGTGAGTGGGAATTCTGTTCACAAACAGAACTTATAAAGACACAGACTCAATTTACATGAATAATGGTTGGAATGCGAATACTTACAACTAATCAAGTCTTTAAGAAACAAAACAATGGGAGTGGAGAGAGCATCAAGACAGGCTAAAAAGATGTGTATTGTCTCCAGACAAGACAGCCAGTGAAACTCTGCAGGTCCAGGCAACTGTGGGAGTTACAAATAGCGTGACATGAACCCAATATCCCGGTTGAGGCCGTCCTCGTGTGTGCGGAACTTGGCTATCAGTTTCTGCTCAGCGACTCTGCGCTGTCGTGTGTCGCGAAGGCCGCCTTGGAGAACGCTTACCTGAATATCAGAGGCCGAATGCCCGTGACCGCTGAAGTGCTCCCCAACAGGAAGAGAACAGTCTTGCCTGGTGATTGTCGAGCGGTGTTCATTCATCCACCGACCTCCTCAGAAGACAAACACGGGACACAGAGGACAGAGTACACTTCGTTGTCCAGTACTTCCCCGGAGCTATATTTAACCATATATATATTTAACCAGCCCGTCTCTGACATCTCCTCCAGTCACACAACCCTGTGAGATGTCTGCACCGCTCTAATTGTGGCATCAGGAGCGTTCCACATGCAACATGACTTGCAGCGATAAACTCTCATCTCCAACATTTCAATTGAAATTTCAAAGCTCAATGGCTTTGAAGCCGAATGGTCCAGATTGCCATGGCCTTCAATGTGAACAGGTTGTTAGTGATGTCACTACAGAGGTTGCCTAGGAAACAATGACTGAACACAGGGGGTGAATGTGAGAAGCTGAAGTTTCCACTTGAAGACATTCCCAGTGTCTCTGAGCAGCTGAACTGGGGAAGCCTTTGGGCAGAGACTGTGCTGCTGCTATTGCCCTTCCCGGCCACCAGGCGTCGCTGTGACGCTGCCGGGGGCTGCCTGTGCGCATGTGCGGGACGGGAATGCTCCCAGAGGTCAGCGCGCGGGACGCCGCCGCATTGATGCCGTCTCCCCTGGCAACGCAAGATGGTCGCCGCCGTCTCCCTTGGCAACGGAATATGGCCGCTGGCCGTCTCCCTTGGCAACGCAAAATGGCCGCCGGCGGTGGGTGTCATTGCCTCGCATGCGCAGTGAGGTCTGTCTGCAGCCATTGTCCAGGTTGCCCCCAGTGGATGGGGTTGGGATTGTGCAGCAGATGGAGCAACAATCCCAGTTTCAATAGGGGGACAGAAGCTGCAATGCTGCCCCCTGTTGGTCACTTCTCCCAGTCTCAGCATTGCAGAGTGTTTAAACAAGAGTGCATTGTCACAGCAGCACCTTCACCTTCAGTTTCACTTTATTTATTAGTCTCAGAAGTAGGCTTACATTAACACTGCAATGAAGTTACTGTGAGAATCCCCTAGTCGCCCACACTCCGGCGCCTGTTCGGGTAACACTGAGGGAGAATTTAGCACGGCCAATGCACCCTAACCAGCACATCTTTCAGACTGTGGGAGGAAACCGGAGCACCCGGAGGAAACCCACGCAGACACAGGGAGGGGACAGCCCGGGGGAAAGCTCCATTCCAACTGTCCCTGGAGTGTCAGATTAACCTGGGTCACTCACGCCCCCCCGGCTAAGACTCACCTCCCTCAGACAGTGAGACCCTCCTGTATCACTCACCTTACTGTAGTCAGATACCCTCAGACTCAGCACTGGGCCCTGGGCGTGTTCTTTAAATGCTGCGATCTATCATGGAGGAAAGAGTTGGGAGGATTTTGATTTGATTTGATTTATTATTGTCGCGTGTATTGGGATACAGATTCACATCTACCCACCGGTGCGCATGTGCGGGAGGGGGATTCTCCCGGAGGGCCGCGCGCGGGCCGCCGCCGCATTGAAGCCGCCTCCCCTGGCAACGCAAGATGGCCGCGAGCCGTCTCCCCTGGCAACGCAAGATGGCCGCGAGCCGTCTCCCCTGGCAAAGCAAGATGGCCGCGGGCCGCCTCCCCTGGCAACGCAAGATGGCCGCGAGCCGTCTCCCCTGGCAACGCAAGATGGCCGCGAGCCGTCTCCCCTGGCAACGCAAGATGGCCGCCGGCGGTGAGTGCTGCTGGCGCAGCCGCAAACCGGGAATGGAAGCCGGGCCCCCGGCGCAGAAAGAGGCCATTCAGCCCATCAGAGCGGCAGCAGCTCGGGGAATGGAAACTAGCCGCCCATTGTAACCGCAGCTTCCAGTCCGGCAGCCCCCAGCCCCCTGTTTCCAGCCGGCAGCATTTCAGCTCCAGGTGCGGCTGCTGATGGAGTGAAGCCCCGGGCTTTGTGTCTGAAGCTCCAGTTTAGGCAGCGAATTGCAGACAGGCAGCAGCCTCTGAGTGAAAAGCTTCTTCCTAATGTCCCCTCTAATGCTGCCAGCAATCCCCTTCAATCTGTGGCAGCCCCCCCACTGCCCCCGCCCCGGGTAAGTCACCTCTCTCTGCTCGGGGGAAACTGCCCTTTCCTCTCCACCCTGTCTCCCACCCTCACCATTCTGGACACCTCAGTTCACTCACTCCTCAGCCTCCTGTGTTCCCAGCAACACAACCCTGGCCAATCCAATCTTTCCCCATCGCCGCCATTCCCCAGCCCCGGGGCAACACTTTTATAAATCCAAATGGTTCTCCAATCCCATTAAACTGTCCATTTAACATTGCCCCATCGCCAACTGTGAGCAACCAACACAGACACAAACCAGAGGCACAGACGCTGCAAATGTCACAATCTTTATTTACAAAACAATGGAACATTTATTGACAGGTTCAGGTCAATCTCAGTGATGGGCGGTGACCAGGTCCACATTAAAACAATGGCTCAGTCCAAGGTTAAACATCATTGGAACAAAGTGGAAGTTTGTTCTGCAATTGGACATTGCCGGTGACTCCCAATATGATGGAGAGATCCAAACTCACAACACACCCTGATGTGGCAAAGGGGACACCAGGCCGAGCTACAGAGTTGGATGTAAAGAATAGCGGCGTGTGTTTGATTCTGGTGATGCACACACTCCGAGCCGGTGTTGAATAATTCTGAGGCAGAGAGACATCAGATTGAGACCATATGACACATTGGGCCTTTCAATCTCCCATAACAATCCCCACCCTTTCTCTAATACGATCTCCCTGTGTGTGTGAATAGAGGGAACTTAGAGTGAGTGTCCACTGATTCCTGAGGGTAGCAGGACAGCTCGATCAGGTGGATTCGACTGGCAGATGGAATACTTTCCTTTACTGGCTGATGTATAGAATACCAGAGCAGGGCAGGTTCTGCTTGAGCTATATCAAACACTATTTAGACCACAGTTAGGATCGAGTGTACAGCTCTGCTCACCACTGGTGAGGGTCCAGAGAGAATTATCCCCGTGTCTGAGTGGGTTTTCACCGGGTGCTCCGGTTTCCTCCCACAGTCCAAAGATGTGCAGTTTAGGTTGACTCGCCATGGTAAATTGCCCCTTAGTGTCAGGGGGATTAGCAGGGTAAATATGTGGGGTAACAGGAATAGGGCCTGGGTGGGATTGTTGACGGTTCAGGCACAATGGGCCGAATGGCCTCCTTCTGCACTGTAGGGTTTCTAAATTTACAGAGGAAGTTATCAATTGTGGCACAGTTTTGAAAAGCAGGGAAGTCATTTCAGGGAAGTTATTTCCATTTCTTCAGTTTTATCAACATTAACTTTGTAACCTGAGTATTCGCCAAACTTTATAATATTCTCTTTTCAGAAAGAGTATGGATGTTGTAGGATCTGATAAATATAGCAGGATGTCATCAGAACATGTCAATTTGTGCTCTTCTTCTCCAGCGAGAACACCTTTTATGTCCTGACTGTCTCTCACCATTTGTGCTCAGGATTCTATGCACATAGTGAACAGAAGGGGGGACAGAGGACAATCCTGTCTTGTCCTCCTCTTGAGTCCAAAGACTTCAGAAATATGACCATTCGCTCTGACAGAGGCCTGTGGATTTGAATAAAGGATCTGGACCCATCTTACAAAGTTGGGTCCAAACCCCAGGCCGTCTGAAGTCTGAAATAGGAACACCCATGATTCCTGGTCAAAGGCCTTCTCAGCGTCGGAAGATAAGACCATGGTCTCAACTCCACGACCTTGGGCATGAGTCATGATGTAAAGGAGCCTGTGGAGATTGTCCCCAGAGTAATGCCCTGTTCTACGAGTTTGGTCTGGGTTGATGATCTCAGTTATTATCCTATAGATAATATAGATATTATTATCTATATCGATAACATAGTACAGATATTAGATATTGAAAATTGAGTACAGCGACACAAAAAGCAGCACTCAGCAGCTTTTGATGGACTTCCTCACAATGGCCTTTGAGTTGTTCTGAAAGCAAACTATCAAGAGCTCTACGCGCCGTTGTGAGGGAGGCCATCAAAAGCTGACGAGTGCTGCTTTTTGTGTGGCTGTACTCAATTTTCAATTTAATTCAATCCATTTTAATTTATTTTTCTTCCTTTTGAAACAGCGAATGAGATGATGCAACCTCTGAAACACACCATCACTCAGCCCAGTAATGTCAGGGGTGAGGGACCTCTTGCTGCATTGAGTTGTTGATGGTGTTGAGATTGTTGAAGGGTCCAGTGCCTGGAGCTGGGAGCGGACACAAACTCCCCGTCCATTCAAACTGGCCACTGCAGCCGCTTGGGGACATCATTGCAGGCCGCCGTGTGATTGGCTGCTGGCTGCTTTGTGATGTCACCTGGAGACAGGTTATCACCCCTGGTTACGGCCAATCAGTTTGGGGTCACTCTGGGAGGTTGGGTTTCAGAGCTGGTCTGATGCCAGCTACAGAGGATGCTGCCATGTCAGGCATGGCACACATCAGTTAGAATATGGATCTTATTCAGTATGGACATTGCACAGAGAAGGGATTGTGACTGTCGGTGACAGCAGCCCGAGCGAAGCAGCAGATTCTGGAGAAATCTGAGCACAACCACTGCTGGTTTGAGGTTAGTTATTGGTTTGAGTAAAAACAATTCAACTCATCCTGACTACAGCCAGGGAAGAGATCCAGACAACGACACATCAGGAAAAACATTAAACTGCTTTTCTGACCACAGTCTCTGAAGCCTCAGGACACCACAAGAAGAATCCGTCCATTCTGGTGACAAACCAAGGAGCAGACGAATCTCTCCCTGAACCTCAACCCACACAGGAACTGACTGTTCATCGATTGAAGAAACGACCAGAAACCAACTTCATCCTTTCAAGAGGATCCCAACAAACATCTTCTACCCCGGCTGTCAAAACCCCTTCACTGATCCTTCACTAAAGGAGATCTCTCATCAGGACTGCAACTTCGATCATCAGATTACATCAGAGAAGTGGTGTGGGAACATTTCCTGTTTTACTCCTGTAACCTTTCTAGAGTGAGTTAGTGAGTGAATGTGAGACTGTGAAGTAGCATCAGTTTCTTGGTTATTTAGCTTTTTGTTTTTTTAAAATTGTTTTTGATACAAAAATGGAAATAAATGAATATAATCTGAGCCATTTTATGCTGCAGGGTGACATAGATTGGGACCGGAATATTGAAGGGTACAAGATGTTTGGGAAGGACAGGAAGTGAGGAAAAGGTGGAGGAGGACTAGCTCTATTAATTAATGATGGTGTTAACACAATAGAGAGGGATGGACTAAGCTCAGGAAACCTGGATGGAGAAACGGTTCAGGAAGAAATTTATGAGAAACGATAAAGGGAAGAAGTCTCTTGTGGGATTGACAGGCCCCTAAACAGTAACCACACTGGAGGAACAAGGTATAAAGGAGTTTGTCAGAAAGAGATGGTGATTATCATTCCGGATTTTAATCTAGATAAAGACAAAAATCAGAGGGACAAAGGTAGCCTAGGTGAGGAATTGATAACTATTTTCAGGATAGTCTATTAGAACAACATGTTTTGCCACCTACGAGAGAGCAGCCTATACTCGACCTGGGAAAGTACACAAATAAGGATTAATTAATGACCTGATAGTGGAGGCACCCTGAGATAACAGCCATCATAATGTGATGGAATTTAGCATTCATTTTGAGGGAGGATCTGAGTCTAATATTCTAAACTGAAATAAGTTTAATATTTCACAGTCCACAGACTAGATATATTCAAACAAGAATGATAAATTCCCGGGGAGGGCCCACCCTCTGTGGTTAGTTAGAACAGATAAAGACAGTATCAAAGTTAAAGATAAAACATATTTGAGTGACAGATCAGAAGATTTGGCAGATTATCAAAAATAGTAAAGAATGACTGAAAGATGAACAAGGAGGGGAAGTTTAGAGTTCAGTAGAAAGCTCGCCACAAATCTGAAGACAGATGTTGAGAGTTTCCACAGATATTTTTAAACAGAAATGACTGAAAGTGAGTGTTTGTCCACAGAAAGTGAGCCTGTAGAATTAATAATGGAAAATAAGGATATGACATGCGAATTGAACAGATACTTTGAATTGGTCTTTACAATCGAAGAAACAAGTAACACCCACCCTGCCCTATGATGTTGAGAGACCTTGTTTCAGTTGTGTCAAAGTCCTCCAATGATTGGATATGACGCTTGAGGCAGGGGGTGGTTGTTTTCCATGTGTTACCGTGTTTTCCTGTAAGCAGTTCTTACCATGTTTATATGTTCACTCCAATACCTGCATAATGTTTAAAATTGTGTACTGAGAGTTGTTACTGAGAGTTTTTGAAATTAAAGGGGAGGAGTGTTATATATATAGTTTGGGGTGTTATGCCCCTTTAAGAGACCGGGATAGGTGACCCAGGGAACAAGCTGGGGAAGCAGTATTAGAATGACTATGCAACTATGAAGACGTTAAGTAAACTGTTCCGTGTTTTAATTATACTGACCTAAATGGTTGTCTTTTTATTGTTTATAATTAGATGCAAACATAATAGTTGGGCCTGGGACACTACCCTGAGGAACTCCTGCAGTGATGTCTTGGAACTGAGATGACTGAGCCCCACAACCACAACCATCTTCCCATGTGTCAGGTTTGACTCCAACCAGTACAGAGTCCCTTTAAGAAGCACTGTCTGTGATCTTTCCCCATCATTCTGTAACTCTCATCAGAAATTAGTTTACAACAAGATTCTGAACTTTTACTTCAATCCTAAACCCCAAATCTATCCAATACAGCACGGTGATAGTGCCACACAGCACTCACTGTGAAGGTGGGACTTTATCTACACAATGAGTGTGCAATGGTCACTCCGACCACTGCTGTCATGGAGAGATGTATTTGTGGCAGGCAGGTTGGTGAGGAAGGGGTCTTGTATGTTTTCCCTCTTGTTGTTCCCTTCACTTGCCACAGCCACT
>NW_027592127.1:60000-62888 GCF_964213995.1 Mustelus asterias
GGAGGGGAGTTACATTCGTATTATCTGTGATTTTCATTTACAATTAGCTTGATTCTGTTGTCTGGTCTGCGCTAGTTTTAAGTTAAATCTGTTCCACATGTGACGTGTTTTATATGCTATTGAGTCTTGTAAATAAAAGGTTAATCCTGCTGCTCAGTAATTGGTGCGAATATTCCTCATTTTACAACCTGTAGAACTGTATTTATTCACAATTAAGTGCTGTTAAAGCCAGTTAATAATCGGATTCATGTGTGTTTTCTCATGAAGTTTTATGAAATCAGTCTATATTTCAACAATTGCCGACCTAAATTCTCAATGGAATTTCACAATTCACTCCCTTTCATTTGAGTTGTTAGATTCACTCAACCTGTGATGTGAGACATGCAACTCCGCCTGGGAGTTCACTCCCTCCCGCTGCAGCTTGACAGACATGTCCATCGATATGGTGGGGAATGCGGAATAGTCTGTATTTTGTCGAGTGTTCGCCGAGGTTCATGACACCAGACGGCAGTTTCATGGTCACCTTACACAACGTAGGTTCCGGAATAATGACCATGGAATCGCCGTCTCGTGTCAAAAGCAAACTATTTGGTCCATTGTTGTAATAATGACCACTTCCATCGAGGAGGACAAGGGCAGCACAGACATGGGAACCCCAGCACCTGCAAGTTCCCCTCCAAGCCACTCATCGTCCTGACTTGGAAATAAATGGCCCTTCCTTCGCAGTTTCTGGGTGAAAATCAGTGACCCAGGAAGGCAGCACAACACCTCCCTGGCAAGTGCAGCATACATGGGAAATAAATACTGGGCAATTCTGGAATTCCTTCCCTAACGGCATTAATCCCACAACACAGACTGCAGCGGTTCAAGAAGGCGGCTCACTGCCACCTTTTCAAGTGCAACTAGGGATGGGGAATAAATCCTGGCCGGCCAGCGACGCCCATGTCCCACCAATGATTCAAAAAGAAACATTCTGAACATTTTATGAATTGAATTTAAATTTCACTATTTGCGGAGGTTTAATTTGAACCTCCATCCCGGCAGATTTCTCGATTCTGAGTCTATTGGTATTGGACCTACTCCACCATATCATGCAGATTTACATCCGTTGTACCGTCCACATGCAGATTTACATCCACAGTGCTAACCACTGTGCTACCGGGTGGTACGGTAGCACAGTGGTTAGCACTGCTGCTTCACAGCTCCAGGGACCTGGGTTCGATTACCGGCTTGGGTCACTGTCTGTGTGGAGTTTGCACATTCTCCTCGTGTCTGCGTGGGTTTCCTCCGGGTGCTCCGCTTTCCTCCCACAGTCCAAATATTTGCGGGTTAGGTTGATTGGCCATGCTAAAATTACCCCTTAGTCTCCTGGAATGCGTAGATTAGAAGAATTAGTGGGTAAAATACATAGGGATATGGGGGTAGGGCCTGGGTGGGATTGTGGTCGGTGCAGACTCGATGGGCCGAATGGCCTCTTTCTGTACTGTAGAGTTTCTATGATTTCTTCTATGATTTATATGACCATTAATATAACTACATTCATAATGAAAAATAGATCTGAACAATGTTCCCAACAAATTGTGCGATCGCACAACATGTTTATACTGAGTCACCGAAATAGCACACATCTCATTCCATCAAGTCAGCAAATGTGGAATATATCTCCATATTCACTGACAGTTAAACTTGCAGTGGTTGCATTGGGAACAAACTCAGACAAAGAACACGCTGCACTGAGCACTGCACTTGCTCAATGATAGAGTTACCGGCAGAATTTTGTTCTGTAGCTGCGTTGGAACAGTGATTAGGAGATAATTTGATGGTGTCTTATGATATACATATTATGTGGTCAACTTACATTGGCGGGTATAGGCGAAGAACAAGATCACTCTGGATCCAATGTTGTGTTATAACTTGTTAGGAATTGATCAATGTGACAGTGCAGAGGGAATTTTAGCTCTGTATTTACACCATTCATCTCCCTGCACCATTAGTTTTTGAAGGGTTTCCGACAGAGGGATTTTTTGCTATTTACCCGAGATCATGCTATACGTGAACTTGGATTGCTTGAAGGTGCAGTGAAACACTTGCTCTCTATTTACCCCATTTTGGATGTGTCCTGGAAGAGGGTTTTGTGATGTAATATATCAAATTTACATGTGTTTGGTCATTTATGGAATTTGGGCGTCGCTGGCTTGCCCAGTATTTATTTTCCATGTGTGTTGTTCTTGCCAGGGAGGTGTTGGGCTGCCTTCCTGGATCCCTGCAGACCCTGAGTTGCAGGTACACCAACACTGCTGGTCGGAAGGAACTTCCAGTATTCAGACTCAACGATATTCTGGAAATGATGATGAATTTCTAAATCAGGACATTGAATGGCTTGGATGGGAACTTCCATAAGACCATAAGACCATAAGACATAGGAGCGGAAGTAAGGCCATTCGGTCCATCGAGTCCACTCCACCATTCAATCATGGTTGATTTCAACTCCATTTACCCGCTCTCTCCCCATAGCCCTTAATTCCTCGAGAAATCAAGAATTTATCAATTTCTGTCTTGAAGACGCTCAACGTCTCGGCCTCCACAGCCCTCTGTGGCAATGAATTCCACAGACCTACCACTCTCTGGCTGAAGAAATTTCTCCTCATCTCTGTTCTAAAGTGACTCCCTTTTATTCTAAGGCTGTGCCCCCGCGTCCTAGTCTCCCCTGCTAATGGAAACAACTTCCCTACGTCCATCCTATCTAAGCCGTTCATTATCTTGTAAGTTTCTATTAGATCTCCCCTCAACCTCCTAAACTCCAATGAATATAATCCCACGATCCTCAGACGTTCATCGTATGTCAGGCCTACCATTCCTGGGATCATCCGTGTAAATCTCCGCAGGAC
>NW_027592128.1:0-62864 GCF_964213995.1 Mustelus asterias
GGAGATGGGGGAGGGGGGGGGATTGGGAGATGGGGGGAGGGGGGGATTGGAGATGGGGGGGGGGATTGGGAGATGGGGGGAGGGGGGATTGGGAGATGGCAGGGGGGATTGGGAGATGGGGGGGGATTGGGAGATGGGGGGAGGGGGGATTGGGAGATCGGGGATTGGGAGATGGGGGAGGGGGGGATTGGGAGATGGGGGGATTGGGAGATGGGGAGGGGGAATTGGGAGATGGGGGATTGGGAGATGGGGAAGGGGGGATTGGGAGATGGGGGGAGGGGGGGATTGGGAGATGGGGAGGGGGGATGAGGGGGGTGGGAGATGGGGGATTGGGAGATGGGGGGAGGGGGGGATTGGGAGATGGGGGGAGGGGGGGATTGGGAGATGGGGAGGGGGATTGGAGATGGGGGCTTGGGAGATGGGGGTAGGGGGGGATTGGGAGATGGGGGAGGGGGGGATTGGGAGATGGGGGATGGAGATGGGAGGTGATTGGAGATGGGGGAGGGGGGATTGGGAGATGGGGGAAGGGGGGATTGGGAGATGGGGAGGGGGGATTGGGAGATGGGGGGAGGGGGGATTGGGAGATGGGGGGAGGGGGGATGGGAGATGGGGGAATTGGGAGATGGGGGATTGGGAGATGGGGGGAGGGGGGGATTGGGAGATGGGGGGATTGGGAGATGGGGGAGGGGGGATTGGGAGATGGGGGAGGGGGGATTGGGAGATGGGGGAGGGGGGGATTGGGAGATGGGGGGAGGGGGGGATTGGGAGATGGGGGGATGGGAGATGGGGGAGGGGGGATTGGGGGAGGGGGGATTGGGGGAGGGGGGATTGGAGATTGGGAGATGGGGGGATTGGGAGATGGGGGAGGGGGGGATTGGGGGGGAGGGGGGGATTGGGAGATGGGGGGAGGGGGGATTGGGAGATGGGGGATGGGAGGGGGGATTGGGAGATGGGGGGAGGGGGGATTGGGAGATGGGGGATTGGGAAATGGGGGGAGGGGGGGATTGGAGATGGGGGGAGGGGGGATTGGGAGATGGGGGGAGGGGGGGATTGGGAGATGGGGGGAGGGGGGGATTGGGAGATGGGGGGAGGGGGGGATTGGGAGATGGGGGAGGGGGGGATTGGGAGATGGGGGGAGGGGGGATTGGGAGATGGGGGGAGGGGGGGATTGGGAGATGGGGGAGGGGGGATTGGGAGATGGGGGGAGGGGGGGATTGGGAGATGGGGGAGGGGGGGATTGGGAGATGGGGGGAGGGGGGGATTGGGAGATGGGGGGGGGGGATTGGGAGATGGGGGGATTGGGAGATGGGGATGGGAGGGGGGAATTGGGAGATGGGATTGGGAGATGGGGGGAGGGGGGGATTGGGAAATGGGGGGAGGGGGGATTGGGAGATGGGGGGGGATTGGGGGGGATTGGGGAGGGGGGATTGGGGGAGGGAGGGGATTGGGGGAGATAGGGGGTTGGGGGGAGATCAGGGGTGGGGGAGATCAGGGGTGGGGCAGGGGTGGGGCGGAGGTGGGGGGGAGGGGTTGGGGGGAGGGGGGGTGGGGGGGGGGAGAGGGGGGGTGGGGGGGGAGGGGGGAGGGGGGGGGAGGGGGAGGTGGGGGGGGAGGGGGGGAGAGATCGGGGGTGGGGGGCGGGGGGGAGATGGGGGCGGGGGGAGATGGGGGGTGGGGGGAGAGGGAGATGGTGGGGAGATCGGGGTGGGGGGCGGGGGGAGATCGGGGCGGGGGGGAGATCGGGGTGGGGGGCGGGGGGAGATCGGGGTGGGGGCGGGGGGGGAGATCGGGGTGGGGGGCGGGGGGAGATGGGGGGTGGAGGGGGGAGATGGGGGGTGGAGGGGGGAGATGGGGGGTGGAGGGGGGAGATGGGGGGTGGAGGGGGGAGATGGGGGGTGGAGGGGGGAGATGGGGGGTGGAGGGGGGAGATGGGGGGTGGGAGGGGGAGATGGGGGGTGGAGGGGGGAGATGGGGGTGGAGGGGGGAGATGGGGGGTGGAGGGGGGAGATGGGGGGTGGAGGGGGAGATGGGGGGTGGAGGGGGAGATGGGGGGTGGAGGGGAGGGTGGGATTGGGGGCGGGGGGGGATTGGGGGGAGGGGCACTGACGCACTCAGGGCGATTGGGGCTGTTCGCGCGGGAGGCGGTTGCGCTGCTGCATTGTGGGATTGCGGTGCTGTGAGACACCGGCCGCGCGGGGGCGCTGTACCGGGAGGAGCGGAGAGCGGGTGAGACACGGAGAGCGGGGACGGGGAGCCGGAGAGGGCGAGTTGGGGGAGAGTCCGCTGGGAGTCCGCGGCCGAGCGCCTCCTGTGATCCAGCCTCTGCTTTTACAGTTTTGCTGCGGCCGGAGAGCGCGGATTTAGGCCCAGAGTCACCGGGAGACACAGAGGGAGCCCGCACTGTCAGAGGGTCAGTACTGAGGGAGTGCCGCACTGTCAGAGGGTCAGTGCTGAGGGAGTGTCGCACTGTCAGAGGGTCAGTGCTGAGGGAGTGCCGCACTGTCAGAGGGTCAGTACTGAGGGAGCCCCGCACTGTCACAGGGTCAGTACTGAGGGAGTGTCGCACTGTCAGAGGGTCAGTGCTGAGGGAGTGCCGCACTGTCAGAGAGTCAGTGCTGAGGGAGTGCCGCACTGTCAGAGGGTCAGTGCTGAGGGAGCCCCGCACTGTCAGAGGGTCAGTACTGAGGGAGTGCCGCACTGTCAGAGGGTCAGTGCTGAGGGAGTGCCGCACTGTCAGAGGGTCAGTACTGAGGGAGCCCCGCACTGTCACAGGGTCAGTACTGAGGGAGTGTCGCACTGTCAGAGGGTCAGTACTGAGGGAGTGCTGCACTGTCAGTGGGTCAGTGCTGAGGGGGTGCCGCACTGTCAGAGGGTCAGTACTGAGGGAGTGCCGCACTGTCAGAGAGTCAGTGCTGAGGGAGTGCCGCACTGTCAGAGGGTCAGTGCTGAGGGAGTGCCGCACTGTCAGAGGGTCAGTACTGAGGGAGTGCCGCACTGTCAGAGGGTCAGTGCTGAGGGAGTGCCGCACTGTCAGAGAGTCAGTGCTGAGGGAGTGCCGCACTGTCAGAGGGTCAGTGCTGAGGGAGTGCCGCACTGTCAGAGGGTCAGTGCTGAGGGAGTGCCGCACTGTCAGAGGGTCAGTGCTGAGGGAGTGCCGCACTGTCAGAGGGTCAGTACTGAGGGAGTGCCGCACTGTCAGAGGGTCAGTACTGAGGGAGTGTCGCACTGTCAGAGGGTCAGTACTGAGGGAGTGCTGCACTGTCAGTGGGTCAGTGCTGAGGGGGTGCCGCACTGTCAGAGGGTCAGTACTGAGGGAGTGTCGCACTGTCAGAGGGTCAGTGCTGAGGGAGTGCCGCACTGTCAGAGGGTCAGTGCTGAGGGAGTGCCGCACTGTCAGAGGGTCAGTACTGAGGGAGTGCTGCAGTGTCAGAGGGTCAGTACTGAGGGAGTGCCGCACTGTCAGTGGGTCAGTGCTGAGGGAGTGCCGCACTGTCAGTGGGTCAGTGCTGAGGGAGTGCCGCACTGTCAGAGGGTCAGTACTGAGGGAGTGCCGCACTGTCAGAGGGTCAGTACTGAGGGAGTGCCGCACTGTCACAGGGTCAGTACTGAGGGAGTGCCGCACTGTCACAGGGTCAGTACTGAGGGAGTGCCGCACTGTCACAGGGTCAGTACTGAGGGAGTGCCGCACTGTCAGAGGGTCAGTACTGAGGGAGTGCTGCACTGTCAGAGGGTCAGTGCTGAGGGAGGGTCAGTACTGAGGGAGTGCTGCACTGTCACAGGGTCAGTACTGAGGGAGTGCCGCACTGTCACAGGGTCAGTACTGAGGGAGTGCCGCACTGTCACAGGGTCAGTACTGAGGGAGTGCCGCACTGTCAGAGGGTCAGTACTGAGGGAGTGCTGCACTGTCAGAGGGTCAGTGCTGAGGGAGGGTCAGTACTGAGGGAGTGCTGCACTGTCACAGGGTCAGTACTGAGGGAGTGCCGCACTGTCACAGGGTCAGTACTGAGGGAGTGCCGCACTGTCAGAGGGTCAGTACTGAGGGAGTGCCGCACTGTCAGAGGGTCAGTACTGAGGGAGTGCTGCACTGTCACAGGGTCAGTACTGAGGGAGTGCCGCACTGTCACAGGGTCAGTACTGAGGGAGTGCCGCACTGTCAGAGGGTCAGTACTGAGGGAGTGCCGCACTGTCACAGGGTCAGTACTGAGGGAGTGCCGCACTGTCACAGGGTCAGTACTGAGGGAGTGCCGCACTGTCAGAGGGTCAGTACTGAGGGAGTGCTGCACTGTCAGAGGGTCAGTACTGAGGGAGTGCTGCACTGTCAGAGGGTCAGTGCTGAGGGAGTGCCGCACTGTCAGAGGGTCAGTGCTGAGGGAGTGCTGCACTGTCAGAGGGTCAGTGCTGAGGGAGTGCTGCACTGTCAGAGGGTCAGTGCTGAGGGAGGGTCAGTACTGAGGGAGTGCTGCACTGTCAGAGGGTCAGTACTGAGGGAGTGCCGCACTGTCAGAGGGTCAGTACTGAGGGAGTGCCGCACTGTCAGAGGGTCAGTACTGAGGGAGTGCCGCACTGTCAGAGGGTCAGTACTGAGGGAGTGCCGCACTGTCAGAGGGTCAGTGCTGAGGGAGTGTCGCACTGTCAGAGGGTGAGTGCTGAGGGAGTGCCGCACTGTCAGAGGGTCAGTGCTGAGGGAGTGCCGCACTGTCAGAGGGTCAGCGCTGAGGGAATGCCGCACTGTCAGAGGGTCAGTACTGAGGGAGTGCTGCACTGTCAGAGGGTCAGTACTGAGGGAGTGTCGCACTGTCAGAGGGTCAGTACTGAGGGAGTGCCGCACTGTCAGAGGGTCAGTACTGAGGGAGTGCTGCACTGTCAGAGGGTCAGTGCTGAGGGAGTGCTGCACTGTCAGAGGGTCAGTGCTGAGGGAGTGCCGCACTGTCAGAGGGTCAGTACTGAGGGAGTGCCACACTGTCAGAGGGTCAGTACTGAGGGAGTACCACACTGTCAGAGGGTCAGTACTGAGGGAGTGCCACACTGTCAGAGGGTCAGTGCTGAGGGAGTGCCGCACTGTCAGAGGGTCAGTGCTGAGGGAGTGCCACACTGTCAGAGGGTCAGTGCTGAGGGAGTGTCGCACTGTCAGAGGGTGAGTGCTGAGGGAGTGCCGCACTGTCAGAGGGTCAGTACTGAGGGAGTGCCACACTTTCAGAGGGTCAGTACTGAGGGAGTGCCGCACTGTCAGAGGGTCAGTGCTGAGGGAGTGTCGCACTGTCAGAGGGTGAGTGCTGAGGGAGTGCCGCACTGTCAGAGGGTCAGTACTGAGGGAGTGCCGCACTTTCAGAGGGTCAGTACTGAGGGAGTGCCGCACTGTCAGAGGGTCAGTGCTGAGGGAGTGTCGCACTGTCAGAGGGTCAGTGCTGAGGGAGTGTCGCACTGTCAGAGGGTGAGTGCTGAGGGAGTGCTGCACTGTCAGAGGGTCAGTACTGAGGGAGCCCCGCACTGTCAGAGGGTCAGTACTGAGGGAGTGCCGCACTGTCAGAGGGTCAGTACTGAGGGAGTGCCGCACTGTCAGAGGGTCAGTACTGAGGGAGTGCCGCACTGTCAGAGGGTCAGTACTGAGGGAGTGCCGCACTGTCAGAGGGTCAGTACTGAGGGAGTGCCACACTGTCAGAGGGTCAGTACTGAGGGAGTGCCGCACTGTCAGAGGGTCAGTGCTGAGGGAGTGCCGCACTGTCAGAGGGTCAGTACTGAGGGAGTGCCGCACTGTCAGAGGGTCAGTACTGAGGGAGTGCCACACTGTCAGAGGGTCAGTACTGAGGGAGTGTCGCACTGTCAGAGGGTCAGTACTGAGGGAGTGTCGCACTGTCAGAGGGTCAGTACTGAGGGAGTGCCACACTGTCAGAGGGTCAGTGCTGAGGGAGTGTCGCACTGTCAGAGGGTGAGTGCTGAGGGAGTGCCGCACTGTCAGAGGGTCAGTACTGAGGGAGTGCCACACTGTCAGAGGGTCAGTGCTGAGGGAGTGTCGCACTGTCAGAGGGTGAGTGCTGAGGGAGTGCTGCACTGTCAGAGGGACAGTGCTGAGGGAGTGCCGCACTGTCAGAGGGACAGTGCTGAGGGAGTGCCTCACTGGCAGAGGGTCAGTGCTGAGGGAGTGCCTCACTGGCAGAGGGTCAGTACTGAGGGAGTGCCGCACTGTCAGAGGGACAGTGCTGAGGGAGTGCCGCACTGTCAGAGGGTCAGTGCTGAGGGAGTGCCGCACTGTCAGAGGGTCAGCGCTGAGGGAATGCCGCACTGTCAGAGGGTCAGTACTGAGGGAGTGCCGCACTGTCAGAGGGTCAGTGCTGAGGGAGTGCTGCACTGTCAGAGGGTCAGTGCTGAGGGAGTGCCGCACTGTCAGAGGGTCAGTACTGAGGGAGTGCCGCACTGTCAGAGGGTCAGTGCTGAGGGAGTGCCACACTGTCAGAGGGTCAGTGCTGAGGGAGTGTCGCACTGTCAGAGGGTGAGTGCTGAGGGAGTGCCGCACTGTCAGAGGGTCAGTGCTGAGGGAGTGTCGCACTGTCAGAGGGTCAGTGCTGAGGGAGTGCCGCACTGTCAGAGGGTCAGTGCTGAGGGAGTGCCGCACTGTCAGAGGGTCAGTACTGAGGGAGTGCTGCACTGTCAGAGGGTCAGTACTGAGGGAGTGCTGCACTGTCAGAGGGTCAGTACTGAGGGAGTGCTGCACTGTCAGAGGGTCAGTGCTGAGGGAGTGCCGCACTGTCAGAGGGTCAGTGCTGAGGGAGTGCCGCACTGTCAGAGGGTCAGTGCTGAGGGAGTGCCACACTGTCAGAGGGTCAGTGCTGAGGGAGTGTCGCACTGTCAGAGGGTCAGTACTGAGGGAGTGCCGCACTGTCAGAGGGTCAGTGCTGAGGGAGTGCCGCACTGTCAGAGGGTCAGTGCTGAGGGAGTGCCACACTGTCAGAGGGTCAGTGCTGAGGGAGTGTCGCACTGTCAGAGGGTGAGTGCTGAGGGAGTGCCGCACTGTCAGAGGGTCAGTACTGAGGGAGTGCCACACTTTCAGAGGGTCAGTACTGAGGGAGTGCCGCACTGTCAGAGGGTCAGTGCTGAGGGAGTGTCGCACTGTCAGAGGGTGAGTGCTGAGGGAGTGCCGCACTGTCAGAGGGTCAGTGCTGAGGGAGTGCCGCACTGTCAGAGGGTCAGCGCTGAGGGAATGCCGCACTGTCAGAGCGTCAGTACTGAGGGAGTGCTGCACTGTCAGAGGGTCAGTACTGAGGGAGTGTCGCACTGTCAGAGGGTCAGTACTGAGGGAGTGCCGCACTGTCAGAGGGTCAGTACTGAGGGAGTGCTGCACTGTCAGAGGGTCAGTGCTGAGGGAGTGCTGCACTGTCAGAGGGTCAGTGCTGAGGGAGTGCCGCACTGTCAGAGGGTCAGTACTGAGGGAGTGCCACACTGTCAGAGGGTCAGTACTGAGGGAGTGCCACACTGTCAGAGGGTCAGTGCTGAGGGAGTGCCACACTGTCAGAGGGTCAGTGCTGAGGGAGTGCCGCACTGTCAGAGGGTCAGTGCTGAGAGAGTGCCACACTGTCAGAGGGTCAGTGCTGAGGGAGTGTCGCACTGTCAGAGGGTGAGTGCTGAGGGAGTGCCGCACTGTCAGAGGGTCAGTACTGAGGGAGTGCCACACTTTCAGAGGGTCAGTACTGAGGGAGTGCCGCACTGTCAGAGGGTCAGTGCTGAGGGAGTGTCGCACTGTCAGAGGGTGAGTGCTGAGGGAGTGCCGCACTGTCAGAGGGTCAGTACTGAGGGAGTGCCACACTTTCAGAGGGTCAGTACTGAGGGAGTGCCGCACTGTCAGAGGGTCAGTGCTGAGGGAGTGTCGCACTGTCAGAGGGTCAGTGCTGAGGGAGTGTCGCACTGTCAGAGGGTGAGTGCTGAGGGAGTGCTGCACTGTCAGAGGGTCAGTACTGAGGGAGCCCCGCACTGTCAGAGGGTCAGTACTGAGGGAGTGCCGCACTGTCAGAGGGTCAGTACTGAGGGAGTGCCGCACTGTCAGAGGGTCAGTACTGAGGGAGTGCCGCACTGTCAGAGGGTCAGTACTGAGGGAGTGCCGCACTGTCAGAGGGTCAGTACTGAGGGAGTGCCACACTGTCAGAGGGTCAGTACTGAGGGAGTGCCGCACTGTCAGAGGGTCAGTGCTGAGGGAGTGCCGCACTGTCAGAGGGTCAGTACTGAGGGAGTGCCACACTGTCAGAGGGTCAGTGCTGAGGGAGTGTCGCACTGTCAGAGGGTCAGTGCTGAGGGAGTGTCGCACTGTCAGAGGGTGAGTGCTGAGGGAGTGCTGCACTGTCAGAGGGACAGTGCTGAGGGAGTGCCGCACTGTCAGAGGGACAGTGCTGAGGGAGTGCCTCACTGGCAGAGGGTCAGTGCTGAGGGAGTGCCTCACTGGCAGAGGGTCAGTACTGAGGGAGTGCCGCACTGTCAGAGGGACAGTGCTGAGGGAGTGCCGCACTGTCAGAGGGTCAGTGCTGAGGGAGTGCCGCACTGTCAGAGGGTCAGCGCTGAGGGAATGCCGCACTGTCAGAGGGTCAGTACTGAGGGAGTGCCGCACTGTCAGAGGGTCAGTGCTGAGGGAGTGCCGCACTGTCAGAGGGTCAGTGCTGAGGGAGCGCCGCACTGTCAGAGGGTCAGTACTGAGGGAGTGCCGCACTGTCAGAGGGACAGTGCTGAGGGAGTGCCGCACTGTCAGAGGGTCAGTACTGAGGGAGTGCCGCACTGTCAGAGGGTCAGTGCTGAGGGAGTGCCGCACTGTCAGAGGGTCAGTGCTGAGGGAGTGCCGCACTGTCAGAGGGTCAGCGCTGAGGGAATGCCGCACTGTCAGAGGGTCAGTACTGAGGGAGTGCCGCACTGTCAGAGGGTCAGTGCTGAGGGAGTGCCGCACTGTCAGAGGGTCAGTGCTGAGGGAGTGCCGCACTGTCAGAGGGTCAGTACTGAGGGAGTGCCGCACTGTCAGAGGGTCAGTGCTGAGGGAGTGCCGCACTGTCAGAGGGTCAGTGCTGAGGGAGTGCCGCACTGTCAGAGGGTCAGCACTGGAATAAAGGAAATCCAAAGATGTTTTTCAAATATATAACAAACAAGAGAATCACTGGGGAAAGAGTAGTTCCAATCAGGAATAGGTCATGTGTGTGTCGACCTGGAAGAGGTGTGTGCGGTCCTCAATGAATACTTTGTGTCAGTCTTCACAATGGAAAAGGACAATGCAGGTGTAGACCTCCGGGTGGGGGACATTGAAATATTAGAGGAAATTAACACAGGGAGAGGAGGTACTCGGAGGTTTTATAGTCTTAAATCTGGATAATGCCCAGGCGAGATCTATCCCAGGCTGTTGAGGGAGGTAGAAATCATAGAAATCATAGAAACCCTACAGTGCAGAAGGAGGCCATTCGGCCCATCGAGTCTGCACCGACCACAATCCCACCCAGGCCCTACCCCCACATATTTACCCGCCATTCCCACTAACCTATGCATCACAGGACTCTAAGGGGCAATTTTTAACCTGGCCAATCAACCTAACCCGCACATCTTTAGACTGTGGGAGGAAACCGGAGCACCCGGAGGAAACCCACGCAGACACGAGGAGAATGTGCAAACTCCACACAGACAGTGACCCGAGCCGGGAATCGAACCCGGGACCCTGGAGCTGTGAAGCAGCAGTGCTAACCACTGTGCTACCGTGCCGCCCCAAAAGAAGGAGATATCAGGGGCATTGGGTGTAATTTTCACAGCCTCACTGGCCACCCTGGAGGACAGCTAATATTGACCCATTATTGAAATAGGGAGGTAAGGATAGACCAGAAAATTATAGGCCAGTCAGTCTCACCTCAATGATGGGAAGTTACTGGAAAGGATTCTGAGGGACACAATATATCTGCACTTGGATAGACATGGATTAATAAGAGACAGTTGGCATGGATTTGTTCAGGGAAGGTTGTATTTGGCAAATTTAATCAAATGTTTTGAGGAGGTAACCAGGAGTGTTGATTAGGGTAATACATTTGATGTGGTCTATTTGGATTTTAGCAACACTTTTGATAAGGTCCCTCATGGCAGACTGGTCAAGAAAGTAAGGGCCCATGGGATCCAAGGCAAAGTGCACATTGCTTCCTGCCTCTCAGCCAATTTTGGATCTAGAGGGTGATAGTAGAGGGATGTTGCAGTAACTGTAAGTCTATTTTCAATGGGGTTCCACAGGGGCGGCACGGTAGCACAGTGATTAGCACTGCTGCTTCACAGCTCCAGGGACCTGGGTTCGATTCCCGGCTTGGGTCTCTGTGTGGAGTTTGCACATTCTCCTCGTGTCTGCATGGGTTTCCTCCGGGTGCTCCGGTTTCTTCCCACAGTCCAAAGATGTGCGGGTTAGGTTGATTGGCCATGCTGAAAAATTGCCCCTTAGTGTCCTGAGATGCATAGGTTAGAGGGATTAGTGGGTAAAATATGTAGGGATATGGGGATAGGGCCTGGGTGGGAATGTGGTTGGTGCAGACCTGATGGGCCGAATGGCCTCTTTCTATACTGTAGCATTTCTATGGTTCGGTACTGGGGTCCTTGCTATATGCTGGTGTACATTAATGTAAAGTGAGGAGGATAGCCATAGACTGCAGGATTTTATTTTATTTATTATTGTCACATGTATTAACATACAGTGAAAAGTATTGTTTCTTGCGCGGCATTCAGACAAAACATTTACCTGAAGGAAGAAGGTGGAAGAGAGAATGTCTGGGGTGCATGGGGTCCTTAATTATGCTGGCTGCTTTGCCAAGGCAGCAAGAAGTGTAGACAGAGTCAATGGATGGGAGTCTCGTTTGCGTGATGGACTGGGCTATGTTCACGACCTTTTGTAATTCCTTGTGGTCTTGGGCAGAACAGGAGCCATACCAAGCTGTGATACAACCAGAAAGAATGCTTTCTATGGTGCATCTGTAAAAGTTGGTGAGAGTCGTAGCTGACATGTCAAATTTCCTTAGTCTTCTGAGAAAGTAGAGGCATTGGTGGGCTTTCTTAACTGTAGTGTTGGCATGGGGGACCAGGACAGGTTGTTGGTGATCTGGACACCTAAAAACTTGAAGCTCTCGACCCTTTCTACTACATCCCCATCAATGGACTTTTGGTTAGGTGGGCAAAGCAGTGACAAATAGAATTCAACCTGGGAAAGTGAGGGAGGGCTACCAAGGCAATGAATGGTAGGACCCTGGATAGTACTGAAGATCATAAGGACCTTGGAGTGCATATCCACAGATCCCTGAAGGTGGCAGAGCAGATAGATAAGGTGCTTAAGAAGGCATATGGGATACTTGCTTTTATTATCCAAGATATAGAATACAAGAGCAGTGAGGTCATCCTGGAGCTGGGTAAGCCAGCTAGAACTGTGCAGGTCTGGTCACCACATTAGCAAGGATGTGATTGTTCTGGAGAGATTGCAGAGGAGATTTACCAGGATGCTGCCTGGGATGGAGGGTTTGAGCAATGAGGAAAGACTGAATAGGCTAAGACTGTTTTTCTTAGAGCAGTGAAGGTTGAGAGGGGGCCTGATAGAGGTGTATAAGATTATGAGAGCATACATTGGTAGATAGGAAGGAACTTTCTCCATTAGTAAAGGGGTCATTAATCCGGAGCTGTAGATTTAATGTAAGTGGGCGGCACGGTGGCACAGTGGTTAGCACTGCTACCTCACATCGCCAGGGACCCGGGGCAGCACGGTGGCACAGTGGTTAGCACTGCTACCTCACATCGCCAGGGACCCGGGGCAGCACGGTGGCACAGTGGTTAGCACTGCTACCTCACATCGCTAGGGACCCGGGGCAGCACGGTGGCACAGTGGTTAGCACTGCTACCTCACACCGCCAGGGACCCGGGGCAGCACGGTGGCACAGCGGTTAGCACTGCTACCTCACACCGCCAGGGACCCGGGGCAGCACGGTGGCACAGCGGTTAGCACTGCTACCTCACACCGCCAGGGACCCGGGGCAGCACGGTGGCACAGCGGTTAGCACTGCTACCTCACACCGCCAGGGACCCGGGGCAGCACGGTGGCACAGTGGTTAGCACTGCTACCTCACACTGCTAGGGACCCTGTCCGATTCCCGGCTTGGGTGACTGTGGAGTTTGCACATTCTCCCCGTGTCTGTGTGGGTTTCCTCCGGGTGCTCCGATTTCCTCCCACAGTCCAAAGATGTGCGGGTTAGGGGGAATGGCCATGCTAAATGTGCAGGGTTACAGGGATAGGGTGGGGGATTGGGTCAGATGCTCTTTCTGAGAGTCGGTGCAGACTCGATGGGCTGAATGTCCTCTTTCTGCACTGTAAGGATTCTATGGAGGGGAGTTGAGGAGAAATCTCTTCACCCAGATGGTGGTGGGTGTCTGGAACTCTCTGCGTGAAAGGCAGTTGAGTCAGAAATTCTCATAATGTTTCAGAAATATTTAGATATTCACTTGCACTGCTGTAACCTGCAAGGCTATGGGCCCAGCGCTGGTAAATGGGATTCATGTAGTCAGATGTATGTTAGCCAGTGTTGACACAATGGGCCGAATGTCCTGTTTGTAAACATCTATGAATCAAAGGTGGGTAGGGTTTTATCTGTGGGCTCTGATATTTGCCTTTCTGTTGCAGGTTAACAGTGTTTCACAGGCAGACAATATTCTTCAATCAAAATGTTTCAAGGCATTGCAGCAATTCCTGCTGTTGGGGGTGAGGCTTCAAACCAATCATTGTTGTGTCTCTGGGATATGGTCAGCAACAGAAACTCTTCACTAGGACCAGCTGTGTTTAAAAAGTTACCTCTATATGGGCACAAATGGAGGGAAGACAACATGGTTTTTAATTCATTCACCCGAGATGAGTATCACTGGCTCGGTCAGCCTTTATTGAGCATCCCTAATTGCCCCTTCAAAAGGTGCTGGTGAGCTGCTGCCTTGAGCCACTGCAATCCCTGAGGTGTAGGTACACCCACAGTGCGGTTAGGGAGGGAGTTCCAGGATTTTGACCCAGTGACAGTGAAGGAACGGCAGATATATTTCCAAGTCAGGATAGTGAGTGACTCGGAGGGGAATCTCCAGGTGGGGGTGTTCCCAGGTATCTGCTGCTCTTGTCCTTCTAGATGGAAGTGGTCGTGAGTTTGGAAGGTGCTGCCTAAGGAGCCTTGGTGAGTTGCTGCTGTGCATCTTGTAGATGGTACACACGGCTGTCACTTGTGTCGGTGGTGGAGGGAGTGGATGTTTGTGGATGGTGGATGAGGTAACAATCAAATAGACGACTATGTTATGACACCTCTTGAATGTTGGAGCTGCAGCCATCCAGGCAAGGGGGGACTATTCCATCACACTGCTGACTTGTGCCTTGTAGATGGTGGACAGGATTTGAGGAGTCAGGAGGTGAGTTACTCACTGCAGGATTCCCAGTTTCTGACCTGCTTTAGTAGTCACAGTGTTTATATAGCTGGTCCAGTTCAGTTTCTGACGAATGCTAAACCCCAGGATATTGATAATGGGGACTCAGTGATGGGAATGCCATTGAATGTCAAGGAACGATGGTTAGCTCCTCTCTTGTTGAGATGGCCATTGCCTGGCATTTATGTGGTCATAGAGGTTTACAGCATGCAAACAGGCCCTTCAGCCCAACTTGTCCATGCCACCCCTTTTTTTTAAAACCCCTAAACTAATCCCAATTGCCTGCATTTGGCCCATATCCCTCTATACCCATCGTACCCATGTAACTATCTAAATGCTTTTTAAAAGATAAAATTGTACCCGCCTCTACTACTACCTCTGGCAGCTCGTTCCAAACACTCACCACCCTCTGTGTGAAAAAATTACCCCTCTGGACACTTTTGTATCTCTCCCCTCTCACCTTAAACCTATGCCCTCTAGTTTTAGACTCCTCTACCTTTGGGAAAAGATGTTGACTATCTACCTTGTCTATGCCCCTCATTATTTTATAGACCTCTATAAGGTCACCCCTCAGCCTCCAACGCTCCAGAGAAAAAAGTCCCAGTCTATTCAGCCTCTGTGGTAAGCTAATGGTAAGATACTTGGTGGTGTGGATGAACAGAGATCTCGATGTCCATGTGCATAGATCCCTGAAAGTTGGCACCCAGGTTGATAGGGTTGTTAAGAAGGTGTACGGAGTGTTAGCTTTTATTGGTAGAGGGATTGAGTTTCGGAGCCAGGTGGTCATGTTGCAGCTGTACAAAACTCTGGTGCGGCCGCACTTGGAGTACTGTGTACAGTTCTGGTCACCGCATTATAGGAAGGATGTGGAAGCATTGGAAAGGGTGCAGAGGAGATTTACCAGGATATTGCCTGGTATGGTGGGAAGGTCTTATGAGGAAAGTTCCACTGGAGCAAGCTGAGAGGGAGTGATTGGAGGCAGCAGTGCTGGTGAGAGATTAATTGAATTGTTTATTTATTTAATTAGTCAGCTAGTGTGTGGTTTTTTTTGCCTTTACTTTTGCAGTAGAATTTTAAGTTTAAAGTGAAAACTGGAAGTGGGCTGCTAAGGAGTCTGGGAAGGGTTTTTTAAGCGCGTGAAGTATAAAAGGTAGGCTGCAGTACACAGCGGGCAGCGTCGGGAGCGGGCTGTGGAGTGAGATAAGGCTTTGGCTCACAGGGCTTAGGCAGAAAGGGCGAGCAGAGATGAGTTTAAATTCATTTCTGCACTTTCTACCTGGTACTGGCAAGGTATCTAGAGGGGATGGGTGTGCAGGCAGTGCTATGTTCCTCTTGCACTATGTTTGAGGTGAGGGACAATGACAGTGTCCCTGCTGATTACACCTGTGGGAAGTGCACCCATCTGCAGCTCCTCCAGAACCGTGTTAGGGAACTGGAGCTGGAGTTGGATGAACTTAGGATCATTAGGGACGCAGAGGTGGCCATAGACAGAAGCTTTAGAACATAGAAAGCCACAGCACAAACAGGCCCTTCGGCCCACAAGTTGCGCCGATCACATCCCCACCTCTAGGCCTATCTATAGCCCTCAATCCCATTAAATCCCATGTACTCATCCAGAAGTCTCTTAAAAGACCCCAACGAGTTTGCCTCCACCACCACCGACGTCAGCCGATTCCACTCACCCACCACCCTCTGAGTGAAAAACTTACCCCTGACATCTCCTCTGTACCTACCCCCCAGCACCTTAAACCTGTGTCCTCTCGTAGCAACCATTTCAGCCCTTGGAAATAGCCTCTGAGAGTCTACCCTATCCAGACCTCTCAACATCTTGTAAACCTCTATCAGGTCACCTCTCATCCTTCGTCTCTCCAGGGAGAAGAGACCAAGCTCCCTCAACCTATCCTCATAAGGCATGCCCCCCAATCCAGGCAACATCCTTGTAAATCTCCTCTGCACCCTTTCAATGGCTTCAACATCTTTCCTGTAATGAGGTGACCAGAACTGCGCGCAGTACTCCAAGTGGGGTCTAACCAGGGTCCTATAAAGCTGCAGCATTATCTCCCGACTCCTAAACTCAATCCCTCGATTAATGAAGGCCAGTACGCCGTACGCCTTCTTGACCGCATCCTCCACCTGCGAGGCCGATTTAAGAGTAACTGTATTTAGGAATACAGTTACTCCGAGGAATGAAAACAGATGGGTGATGGTGAGAGGGGCTGGGAGGAAGCAGTCCGTGCAGGGATCCCCGGTGGTCGTTCCCCTTAGCAACAATTATTCCGCTTTGGATACGGTTGAGGGGGATGACATACCAGTGGTGAGCCGCAGTGAGAGGATCTCCAGCACTGTGTCCGTCTCTGTGGCTCGGGAGGGTAAGGGGCAGAGCGGGAGGGAAATAGTTATTGGGGACTCGTTAGTTAGAGGGATAGATAGGAGGTTCTGTGGCAGCAAAAGAGACTCACGGATGGTATGTTGCCTACCGGATGCCAAGGTCCGCGACGTCTCAGACCGTGTTTTCCGGATTCTGAAGGGGGAGGGGAAACAGTCACAAGTCGTGGTACACATTGGTACCAATGACATAGGTAAGCGAAGGGACGGGGATTTAAAGCAGGAATTTCTGGAGCTGGGAGCTGAGAGCCAAGACAAAACATGTGGTCATCTCTGGTACGTTGCCGGTGCCACGTGATAGCGAGTTGAGGAACAGGGAGAGAGTGCAGTTAAACATGTGGTTGCAGGGATGGTGTAGGAGGGAGGGTTTCAGATACGTGGATAATTGGAACACATTCTGGGGAAGGTGGGACCTGTACAAACAGGACGGGGTGCACCTGAACCAGAGGGGCACCAATATCCTGGGGGGGAAATTTGTTACGGCTCTTCAGGGGGGTTTAAACTAATTTGTCAGGGGAGTGGGAAAAGGAGTTGTAGTCCAGAAGTCAGTGAGGGTGGTGAGGTATTGGGGAAGGAATCAGGGTCAAGGGTGGGTACCGGTAGACAGGAAGGTGGGTTGAAGTGTGCCTACTTCAATGCAAGGAGCATCCGGAACAAGATAGATGAACTTGGGGCATGGATTGGTACTTGGGACTACGATGTTGTGGCCATTACGGAGACGTGGGTAGAACAAGGACAGGAATGGTTGTTGGACGTTCCGGGGTATAGATGTTTCACTAAGTGTAGGGAAGCTGGTAAAAGAGGTGGAGGAGTGGCATTGTTAATCAAGGATAGTTTAACGGCTGCGGAAAGGCACTTCGAGGGGGATCTGCACACTGAGGTAATATGGGCTCAGGTTAGAAATAGGAAAGGAGCGGTCACGTTGTTAGGAGTTTTCTATAGGCCCCCAAATAGTAATAGAGATGTGGAGGAAGAAATTGCTAAGCAGATTATGGATATGTGTGGGGGTCACAGGGTAGTTGTCATGGGGGACTTTAACCTTCCAAATATTAATTGGAGCCTTTGTAGGTCAAATAGTTCGGATGGGGCAGTTTTTGTGCAGTGTGTGCAGGAGGGTTTCCTGACACAATATGTGGATAGGCCGACAAGAGGTGAGGCCACATTGGATTTGGTACTGGGAAATGAACCGGGCCAAGTGTTAGATTTGGTTGTGGGAGAGCACTTTGGAGATAGTGACCACAATTCGGTGTCTTTTGTTATTGCAATGGAGAGGGATAGGACCGTACGGCAGGGCAAGGTTTACAATTGGGGGAGAGGTAATTATGATGCGATTAGGCAAGAATTAGGGGGCATAAGTTGGGAACAGAAACTGTCAGAGAAAGGAACTAATGAAAAGTGGAACTTTTTCAAGGAACAAATACTGGATGTCCTTCATAGGTATGTCCCTGTCAGGCAGGGAGGAAATGGCCGAGTGAGGGAACCATGGTTCACGAAAGAGGTGGAATGTCTTGTGAAAAGGAAGAGGGAAGCTTATGTAGGGATGAGGAAACAAGGTTCAGATGGCTCGATTGAGGGTTACAAGTTAGCAAGGAATGAGCTGAAAAAGGGGCTTAGGAGAGCTAGGAGGGGACACGAGAAGTCCTTGGCGGGTCGGATCAAGGAAAACCCCAAGGCTTTTTACTCTTATGTGAGGAATAAAAGAATGACCAGGGTGAGGTTAGGGCCGGTCAAGGACAGTAGTGGGAACTTGTGTATGGAGTCAGTAAAGATAGGCGAGGTGATGAATGAATACTTTTCTTCAGTGTTCACCAAGGAGAGGGGCCATGTTTTTGAGGAAGAGGTGTTACAGGCTAATAGGCTGGAGGAAATAGATGTTCGGAGGGAGGATGTCCTGGCAGTTTTGAATAAACGGAAGGTCGATAAGTCCCCTGGGCCTGATGAAATGTATCCTAGGATTCTTTGGGAGGCAAGGGATGAGATTGCAGAGCCTTTGGCTTTGATCTTTGGGTCCTCGCTGTCCACGGGGATGGTGCCAGAGGACTGGAGAATGGTGAATGTTGTTCCTCTGTTTAAGAAAGGGAATAGAAATGACCCTGGTAATTATAGACCGGTTAGTCTTACTTCGGTGGTTGGTAAATTGATGGAAAAGGTCCTTAGAGATGGGATTTACGACCATTTAGAAAGATGCGGATTAATCCGGGATAGTCAGCACGGATTCATGAAGGGCAAGTCGTGCCTCACAAATTTGTTAGAATTTTTTGAGGAGGTAACTAAGTGTGTTGATGAAGATAGGGCAGTTGACGTCATATACATGGATTTTAGTAAGGCGTTTGATAAGGTCCCCCATGGTCGGCTTATGATGAAAGTGAGGAGGTGTGGGATAGAGGGAAAGTTGGCCGATTGGATAGGTAACTGGCTCTCTGATCGAAGACAGAGGGTGGTGGTCGATGGAAAATGTTCGGATTGGAGGCAGGTTGCTAGCGGAGTGCCGCAGGGATCAGTGCTTGGTCCTCTGCTCTTTGTGATTTTTATTAATGACTTAGAGGAGGGGGCTGAAGGGTGGATCAGTAAATTTGCTGATGACACCAAGATTGGTGGAGTAGTGGATGAGGTGGAGGGCTGTTGTAGGCAGCAAAGAGACATAGATAGGATGCAAAGCTGGGCTGAAAAATGGCAAATGGAGTTTAACCCTGATAAATGTGAGGTGATTCATTTTGGTAGGACTAATTTAAATGTGGATTACAGGGTCAAAGGTAGGGTTCTGAAGACTGTGGAGGAACAGAGAGATCTTGGGGTTCATATCCACAGATCTCTAAAGGTTGCCACTCAAGTGGATAGAGCTGTGAAGAAGGCCTATAGTGTGTTAGCTTTTATTAACAGGGGGTTGGAGTTTAAGAGCCGTGGGGTTATGCTGCAACTGTACAGGACCTTGGTGAGACCACATTTGGAATATTGTGTGCAGTTCTGTTCACCTCACTATAAGAAGGATGTGGAAGCGCTGGAAAGAGTGCAGAGGAGATTTACCAGGATGCTGCCTGGTTTGGAGGGTAGGTCTTATGAGGAAAGGTTGAGGGAGCTAGGGCTGTTCTCTCTGGAGCGGAGGAGGCTGAGGGGAGACTTAATAGAGGTTTATAAAATGATGAAGGGGATAGATCGAGTGAACGTTCAAAGACTATTTCCTCGGGTGGATGGAGCTATTACAAGGGGGCATAACTATAGGGTTCGTGGTGGGAGATACAGGAAGGATATCAGAGGTAGGTTCTTTACGCAGAGAGTGGTTGGGGTGTGGAATGGACTGCCTGCAGTGATAGTGGAGTCAGACACTTTAGGAACATTTAAGCAGTTATTGGATAGGCACATGGAGCACACCAGGATGATAGGGAGTGGGATAGCTTGATCTTGGTTTCAGATAAAGCTCGGCACAACATCGTGGGCCGAAGGGCCTGTTCTGTGCTGTACTGTTCCATGTTCTATGTTCTATGAAAGGCTGAGGGACGTGAGCTTGTTTTCGTTACAGAGAAGAAGGTTAAGAGGTGACTTAATAGAGGGATACAAGATGATCAGAGGATTAGATAGGGTGGATAGTGAGAGCCTTTTTCCTCGGATGGTGATAGCTAGCACGAGGGGACATAGCTTTAAACTGAGGGGTAATAGATATAGGACAGATGTCCGAGGTAGGTTCTTCACTCAGAGAGTAGTAAGGGCGTGGAATGCCCTGCCTGCAGCAGTAGTGGACTCGCCAACATTAAGGGCATTTAAATGGTTATTGGATAAACATATGGATGATATTGGAATAGTGTAGGTTAGATGGGCTTTAGATTGGTTTCACTGGTCGGCGCAACATCGAGGGCTGAAGGGCCTGCGCTGTAATGTTCTATGTTCTCCTTATAACTCAATCCCTCAAGTCCCGGTAGCATCCTAGTAAAACTTTTCTGTACTCTTTCTAGTTTAATAATATCCTTTCTATAATAGGGTGACCAGAATTGCACACAGTATTCCAAGTGATGCCTTACCAATGTCTTGTACAACTTCAACAAGACGTCCCAACTCCTGTATTCAGTGTGGTGTGAATGTTATTTGCCATTTGTCAGCCCAAGCCTGGATATTGTCCAGATCTTGCTGCATTTGGACACGGGTTGCTTCAGTATGTGAAGCGATTGAATGTTGTGTAATGATCAGCTTTTCCCTTTGAGGATGTGCTGTTGATCACTCGTTCCCAGAGATCTCTCCAGCAGCTAGTTGAGAATTTAATCTCCGGTTCTGTTCTTGTGTAATTCCAGGTCAAGGGAACAAACCGGAACTGTACGAGGTGAGAAATCATTGCCAGGGCTGTGACTGAGAAGCATCTTGATCTGGTGGGAGGGATGGATATTGGTTGTAGGGGAGGGTAGAGTGTCTGCATGTGGGGGAGGGGGCACGGTGATGGGGGAGGGGGTGCGGGGAGGGGCACGGCATCAGGGGAGGGGGCATGGGGAGGGGGCATGTGGAGGAGGCGCGGTATTGGGGGAGGGGGCGTGGCATCGGGACGGGGTGGCAGGGTCAGGATGTTGGATAGGAGCAGATCGGAGCAAAGATGTTGTCTGGGGGTTACAAGGAGAATGGAGCTGGTGGGGTGGGGCGGGGCTAACAAGCGGACGAATGCTGCTGGGGGAGAGGGGTGAGGGGCAGTCTCTGTTAGGAGGGTGAAGTGTTGTGCTAATGGAGCATGAAGCATGCTGAGGGGCTTCTGTCTCTGCCCCGCGCCCCGATTGACCCCACGCCCGGATTGGCTCCGATTGGCCCCGCGCTCCGATTGGCCCTGATTGACCCCGCGCTCCGATTGGCCCTGCGCTCCGATTGGCCCCGCGCTCCGATTGGCCCCGCGCTCCGATTGGCCCCGCGCTCCGATTGGCCCCGCGCTCCGATTGGCCCCGCGCTCCGATTGGCCCCGCGCTCCGATTGGCCCCGCGCTCCGATTGGCCCCGCGCTCCGATTGGCCCCGCGCTCCGATTGGCCCCGCGCTCCGATTGGCCCCGCGCTCCGATTGGCCCCGCGCTCCGATTGGCCCCGCGCTCCGATTGGCCCCGCGCTCCGATTGGCCCCGCGCTCCGATTGGCCCCGCGCTCCGATTGGCCCCGCGCTCCGATTGGCCCCGCGCTCCGATTGGCCCCGCGCTCCGATTGGCCCCGCGCTCCGATTGGCCCCGCGCTCCGATTGGCCCCGCGCTCCGATTGGCCCCGCGCTCCGATTGGCCCCGCGCTCCGATTGGCCCCGCGCTCCGATTGGCCCCGCGCTCCGATTGGCCCCGCGCTCCGATTGGCCCCGCGCTCCGATTGGCCCCGCGCTCCGATTGGCCCCGCGCTCCGATTGGCCCCGCGCTCCGATTGGCCCCGCGCTCCGATTGGCCCCGCGCTCCGATTGGCCCCGCGCTCCGATTGGCCCCGCGCTCCGATTGGCCCCGCGCTCCGATTGGCCCCGCGCTCCGATTGGCCCCGCGCTCCGATTGGCCCCGCGCTCCGATTGGCCCCGCGCTCCGATTGGCCCCGCGCTCCGATTGGCCCCGCGCTCCGATTGGCCCCGCGCTCCGATTGGCCCCGCGCTCCGATTGGCCCCGCGCTCCGATTGGCCCCGCGCTCCGATTGGCCCCGCGCTCCGATTGGCCCCGCGCTCCGATTGGCCCCGCGCTCCGATTGGCCCCGCGCTCCGATTGGCCCCGCGCTCCGATTGGCCCCGCGCTCCGATTGGCCCCGCGCTCCGATTGGCCCCGCGCTCCGATTGGCCCCGCGCTCCGATTGGCCCCGCGCTCCGATTGGCCCCGCGCTCCGATTGGCCCCGCGCTCCGATTGGCCCCGCGCTCCGATTGGCCCCGCGCTCCGATTGGCCCCGCGCTCCGATTGGCCCCGCGCTCCGATTGGCCCCGCGCTCCGATTGGCCCCGCGCTCCGATTGGCCCCGCGCTCCGATTGGCCCCGCGCTCCGATTGGCCCCGCGCTCCGATTGGCCCCGCGCTCCGATTGGCCCCGCGCTCCGATTGGCCCCGCGCTCCGATTGGCCCCGCGCTCCGATTGGCCCCGCGCTCCGATTGGCCCCGCGCTCCGATTGGCCCTGATTGACCCCGCGCTCTGATTGGCCCCATGCTCCGATTGGCCCCATGCTCCGATTGGCCCCATGCTCCGATTGACCCTGATTGACCCCGCGCTCCGATTGGCCCCGCGCTCCGATTGGCCCCGTGCTCCGATTGACCCCATGCTCCGCTTGGCTCCGATTGGCCCCGCGCTCCGATTGACCCTATGCTCTGCTTGGCTCTGATTGGCCCCGTGCCTCGATTGGCCCCACAGCCCAATTGGCCCCGCACCCTGATTGGCTCCGCGCCCGCGTCGGTTTCGGTGTTCGTCGATTCATCCAGATTGAATTCTAATTCTATTTATTTCAGGAAGTGAAGTTATACAAAAACGCCAGGGAAAGGGAAAAGTGAGTAATGTTGTTTTTGACATGGTTGATGATTACACAGGGCAACCGCACAGAGCAGGGTAAGTGGAAAGTGAGGTGGGTGCTAAAGGGAAGAGGGCAAAGTGTGCTAAATAGAGTGATGAAATCCTACTCTAATTATATGGGGCATTGCTGAGAGCACACCTGGATAGTTTAGAGTGAACACAGTAAGAGTTTTAACAACACCATGTTAAAGTCCAACAGGTTTATTTGGTAGCAAACACCATTAGCTTACAGAGCGCTGCTCCTTCGTCAGATGGAGTGGAAATAGTTTAGAGTGAAACAGAGACAATTCTCAGAGGAGTGTTCAGAACTGATACTGAGAAGCTGGAGAATCCAGAGCTCAGGGTCATAGGTGAGGGAGGGACAATGTGTCAGAAAGTCACCCACCAGAGAAGGGAGCAGGGTTAACCTTGTCTTTCACTTCCATTTCCTAGTCAGAGTCTCCTGCAGACAACAACAGGATCAACTCCACAGAGAATGAACAGAATGTGCAAAATCACATACACATGTGATTGTGGGCGGCACGGTAGCACAGTGGTTAGCACTGCTGCTTCACAGCTCCAGGGACCTGGATTCGATTCCCGGCTTGGGTCACTGTGTGTGCGGTGTTTGCACATTCTCCTCGTGTCTGCGTGGGTTTCCTCCGGGTTACTCCAGTTTCCTCCCACAGTCCAAAGGTGTGCGGGTTAGGTGGATTGGCCATGCTAAAATTGCCCCTTAGTGTCCTGAGAAGCGTAGGTTAGAGGGGTTAGCGGGTAATATGTGTAGGGATATGGGAGTAGGGCCTGGGTCGGATTGTGGTTGGTGCAGACTTGATGGGCCGAATGGCCTCTTTCTGCACTGTAGGGTTTCTATGATATTTCTATGACATGCTAGTCAGGATCACATATACAGGATGGGCGTGTACCAGACAGGATCATAGAAACATAGCAAATGGAAGCAGCAGAAAGCCATTCGGCCCTTCGAGCCTGCTCCGACATTCAATCAGATCATGGCTGATCTCTCCCTGGTCACAAATCCACCTCCCCACCTGTTCCCCATATCCTCTTATCCCTTTTTTTTTATCAGAAATATATCTGTCTCCTTCCTGAAACCATTCAATGATTCAGACTCCACCGCGCGATGGGGCAGCGAGTTCCACAAATTCACCCCCCTCTGCGAGAAGTAGTTCCTCCTCATCTCAGTGTTAAATCTACCGCCTCTCAGCCTATACCCTGTGACCTCTTGTTGCAGATTGTCCCACAAGGGGAAACATTGGGTCGACATTTACTTTATCAATCCCTTTTAAAATGTTATATCCCTCGATCAGACCCTCTCTCATCCTTCTAAACTCCAGCGAGTATAAACCCAAACTGTTTAATCTCTCCTCATACGTCAACCCTTTCACCCCCGGAATCAATCTGGTGAAACTCCTCTGAGCTGCCTCCAATGCCACCGCATCCTCCCTCAAATAAGGAGACCAAAACTGGACACAATCCTCCAGATGTGGTCTCACCAACATCCTATACCATTGCAACAGCAATTCTATACTTTTATACTCCAGTCCCTTTGCAATAAATGCCAACATTTATTAATTCCACAGATTCACCACCCTCTGGGTGAAGAAATTTCTCCTCACCTCAGTCCTAAAAGGTTTACCCCTTATCCTCAGACTATGACCCCTAGCTCTGGACTCCCCCCACCATTGGGAACATTCTTTCTGAATCACATGTAAAGGATGGGTGTATGCCATAGAGACAGGGTCACATATATAGGATAGGTGTATACCAGACAGCATCACATACAGAATAGGTGTATACCAGACAGGCTAACCTACTGAGTATGTAACAGATTGACCCATACATACAGATGTGTGTATACCAGAGATGGTCACATATACAAGATGGGTGTGTACCATTGAGGCAGGGTCACGTATGCAGAATGGGTGTGTATCATTGAGACAGGGTCACATATACAGGATGGGTGTGTACCATTGAGACAGGGTCACATATACAGGATGGGTGTGTACCATTGAGACAGGGTCACATATACAGGATGGGTGTGTACCCTGTGTTAACACTGTGCATCTATCCTAGATTTGATAACATGGCTGAGCTGTTTGCGGTGGTGAAGACACTTCAGGCGCTGGAGAAAACCTACATAAAGGATTGTGTCACTCCCACTGAGTGAGTATCACACTGTTGTACACTGTGGGGAAGGGGGATCCGGCCCATGGGAGAACATAGAACAGTACAGCACAGAACAGGCCCTTCGGCCCACGATGTTGTGCCGACCTTCATCTGAAACCAAGATCAAGCTATCCCACTCCCTACCATCCTGGTGTGCTCCATGTGCCTATCCAATAACCGCTTAAATGTTCCTAAAGTGTCTGACTCCACTATCACTGCAGGCAGTCCATTCCACATCCCAACCACTCTCTGCGTGAAGAACCTACCTCTGATATCCTTCCTATATCTCCCACCATGAACCCTATAGTTATGCCCCCTTGTAATAGCTCCATCCACCCGAGGAAATAGTCTTTGAACGTTCACTCGATCTATCCCCTTCATCATTTTATAAACCTCTATTAAGTCTCCCCTCAATCTCCTCCGCTCCAGAGAGAACAGCCCCAGCTCCCTCAACCTTTCCTCATAAGACCGACACTCCAAACCAGGCAGCATCCTGGTAAATCTCCTCTGCACTCTCTCCAGCGCTTCCACATCCTTCTTATAGTGAGGTGACCAGAACTGCACGCAATATTCCAAATGCGGTCTCACCAAGGTCCTGTACAGTTGCAGCATAACCCCACGGCTCTTAAACTCCAACCCCCTGTTAATAAAAGCTAACACACTATATGCCTTCTTCACAGCTCTATCCACTTGAGTGGCAACCTTTAGAGATCTGTGGATATGGACCCCAAGATCTCTCTGTTCCTCCACAGTCTTCAGAACCCTACCTTTGACCCTGTAATCCACATTTAAATTTGTCCTACCAAAATGAATCACCTCACATTTATCAGGGTTAAACTCCATTTGCCATTTTTCAGCCCAGCTTTGCATCCTATCTATGTCTCTTTGCAGCCTACAACAGCCCTCCACCTCATCCACTACTCCACCAATCTTGGTGTCATCAGCAAATTTACTGATCCACCCTTCAGCCCCCTCCTCTAAGTCATTAATAAAAATCACAAAGAGCAGAGGACCAAGCACCGATCCCTGCGGCACTCCGCTAGCAACCTGCCTCCAGTCCGAAAATTTTCCATCCACCACCACCCTCTGTCTTCGATCAGATAGCCAGTTACCTATCCAATCGGCCAACTTTCCCTCTATCCCACACCTCCTCACTTTCATCATAAGCCGACCATGGGGGACCTTATCAAACGCCTTACTAAAATCCATGTATATGACATCAACCGCCCTACCTTCATCAACACACTTAGTTACCTCCTCAAAAAATTCTATCAAATTTGTGAGGCACGATTTGCCCTTCACAAATCTGTGCTATCCCGGATTAATCCGCATCTTTCTAAATGGTCGTAAATCCCATCCCTAAGGACCTTTTCCATCAATTTACCAACCACCGAAGTCAGACTAACCGGTCTATAATTACCAGGGTCATTTCTATTCCCTTTCTTAAACAGAGGAACAACATTCACCATTCTCCAGTCCTCTGGCACCATCCCCGTGGACAGTGAGGACCCAAAGATCAAAGCCAAAGGCTCTGCAATCTCATCCCTCGCCTCCCAAAGAATCCTAGGATACATTTCATCAGGCCCAGGGGACTTATCGACCTTCAGTTTATTCAAAACTGCCAATACATCCTCCCTCCGAACATCTATTTCCTCCAGCCTATTAGCCTGTAACACCTACTCTTCCTGAAAAACATGGCCCCTCTCCTTGGTGAACACTGAAGAAAAGTATTCATTCATCACCTCGCCTATCTCTACTGATTCCATACACAAGTTCCCACCACTGTCCTTGACCGGCCCTGACCTCACCCTGGTCATTCTTTTATTCCTCACATCAGAGTAAAAAGCCTTGGGGTTTTCCTTGATCCGACCCGCCAAGGACTTCTCATGTCCCCTCCTAGCTCTCCTCAGCCCCTTTTTCAGCTCATTCCTTGCTAACTTGTAACCCTCAATCGAGCCATCTGAACCTTGTTTCCTCATCCCTACATAAGCTTCCCTCTTCCTTTTCGCAAGACATTCCACCTCTTTTGTGAACCACGGTTCCCTCACTCGGCCATTTCCTCCCTGCCTGACAGGGACATACCTATCAAGGACACCCAGTATTTGTTCCTTGAAAAAGTTCCACTTTTCATCAGTGCCTTTCCCTGACAGTTTCTGTTCCCATCTTATGCCCCCTAATTCTTGCCTAATCGCATCATAATTACCTCTCCCCCAATTGTAAGCCTTGCCCTGCCGTCCGGCCCTATCCCTCTCCATTGCAATAACAAAAGACACCGAATTGTGGTCACTATCTCCAAAGTTCTCTCCCACAACCAAATCTAGAAGGGTGGCGGGAGGCTGGGGCAGGCAAAGTCAATTGGGAGCGGGGAAGAGATTGGCGTTTGGGAGTTTGGCTGAGCTGGGGTAATGCAGGTATTGTCTGCTCGAAGTCGATTGGTTACAAGTCAAACAGAACTGAATGTGATGGGAAGCGTTTCTCAACAATTGTAGAGTGAGTGGGAGCAGAGAGGAGGCACAAAGAGAACTGGAGTGAGAGGGAGAAAGGGCTGAGGGTGTTCTGAACTCTCCTAACTGACTTTTCCATTCCAGGTACACGGCTGCTTGCTCCCGCCTGCTAGTTCAATACAAAGCAGCATTTAAACAGGTTCAGGGGTCAGATATCACCACCATCGATGAGTTCTGTAGAAAGTACAGGGTAAGTAACAGTGTGAGGAGAGAATGTCGGAGCGGGGCCGAGCAGGGGTGGGGGGGGGGAGCGCGGCCGGGCGGGAGGGGGGGGGCAGGGCTGAGGGGGAGCGGGGCCGGAGGGGGAAGGGTGGGGCCGGGCGAGAGTAGCGGAACAAGAGGCTGGATTAGCAGACTGCGAGCGACTGCTCCTGATTGGCAGATGGGGTTTGGCTGGGTGGATTCTGTGCATCGAGGGTCAAGGTCCGGTTTAAATTTTTTGATCATCTTTTCCAGCTGGATTGTCCATTGGCAATGGAGAGGATTAAGGAGGATCGTCCAATCACAATCAAGGATGACAAGGGCAATCTGAATCGCTGTATTGCAGATATTGTGTCGGTGAGGCTGACCAGGGCCAGAGGTCATTCCAGCACAGAGCTGACCATTAACTCACTGTCCACCGCGCGCTCTCTGTCTCTCTGACTCTGTGCTTTTCTCTCTCTCTCCATAGCTTTTCATTACTGTCATGGATAAACTGCGTCTGGAAATCCGAGCCATGGATGAGGTAAGGAGATGTTGTTGCTGAACAAGGTATGCTGGGAGATTAGTGGATGTGTTCTGAACAAATATTCATGAGGAAATGAAGCCAGGACGCCAGCGACATGTATTTTCTTTTTCCTGCCAGAGCACGGATGACTGCTGCAGTCTTGTTTCTGTGTCACACGTTCTGACACATTCAGCACAAGTCCACCCACCAAGTTTTGCAGCTGGCTTTTTATCCCAGATACTTCTGTATTCATGGGAGGGGGAAACCCATGAAACACAGCTGGGGTATAACTTAGAGGATATAATTCCTGCTGAGATGAAAATCGGCTTCCATTATCTCCACAGGGGATGGCAGTTAACTTTTGCATGGATTCTTCCTTTGAAATGTCAGTCTGAGAAAGGGTGTGACATTCCATTGTCTCTTTCTTAGTGTCACCCATACTGGAACCTCTCAGACAGTCGCTGAATTTATATTCTCCCAATTTACATCCTCAGCTATCTTTGGCTTGTACATCTTATTTAAAAGTTCAACATTTCCATGCATAATTTGGGGTTTTGCTCCATAATCGTGACAATAGGTAATAATGAAACCAAATGAGAGCAGTCCCAGCCAGCCAACAGCAGGGTGACAGGACGAGAATACATGATCATCTGTGGAGAATCACCTCAGCTGAATAAAGCTGTAAGAACCTGATGGAATCTTGTGTTTTACATAAGTGTGGAATGTAAAAGTGGGGAGATAATAGTGACTATATAAACCTTCAGTTTGAAGACTCTGAAGTATTGCACTTCATATGTGGGAAGGGTGTTAGAGTCATAGAGGTTTACAGCATGGAAACAGGCCCTTCGGCCCAACTTGTCCATGCCGCCCTTTTTTTTTAAACCCCTAAGCTAGTCCCAATTGCCCCCATTTGGTCCATATCCCTCTATACCCATCGTACCCATGTAACTATCTAAATGCTTTTTAAAAGATAAAATTGTACCCGCCTCTACTACTACCTCTGGCAACTTGTTCCAGGCACTCACCACCCTCTGTGTGAAAAAATTGCCCCTCTGGACCCTTTTGTATCTCTCCCTTCTCACTTTAAACCTATGCCCTCTAGTTTTAGACTCCCCTACCTTTGGGAAAAGATATTGACTATCTACCTTGTCTATGCCCCTCATTATTTTATGAACCTCTATAAGGTCACCCCTCAGCCTCCTACGCTCCAGAGAAAGAAGTCCCAGTCTATTCAGCCTCTCCTTATAACTCAATCCATCAAGTCCCGGTAGCATCCTAGTAAATCTTTTCTGCACTCTTTCTAGTTTAATAATATCCTTTCTATAATAGGGTGACCAGAACTGTGCATAGTATTCCAAGTGTGGCCTTACCAATGTCTTGTACAACTTCAGCAAGACGTTCCAACTCCTGTATTCAATGTTCTGATGTTGAGTCAGCAGAGAGAATTCGGTACAATACGTTCATAAGAAATAAGTTTTAAGTTTATTTATTAGTGTCACAAGTAGGCTTACATTAACACTGCAATGAAGTCACTGTGAAAATTCGCTAGTCGCCACACTCCGGTGTCTGGGTACACTGAGGGAGAATTTAGCATGGCTAATTCACCTAACCAGCACGTCTTTCAGACTGTGGGAGAAAACCCACAGACACGGGGAGAATGTGCAAACTCTGCACTGTCGGTGACCCAAGCCAGGAATCGAACCTGGGTCCCTGGCACTGTGAGGCAGCAGTGCTAACCACTATGTCACCGTGCCCCCGGGAATCAAACCCGGGTCCCTGGCACTGTGAGGCAGCAGTGCTAACCACTATGTCACCGTGCCCCCGGGAATCAAACCTGGGTCCCTGGCACTGTGAGGCAGCAGTGCTAACCACTATGTCACCGTGCCCCCGGGAATCGAACCTGGGTCCCTGGCACTGTGAGGCAGCAGTGCTAACCACTATGTCACCGTGCCCCCGGGAATCGAACCTGGGTCCCTGGCACTGTGAGGCAGCAGTGCTAACCACTATGTCACTGTGCCGCCCGGCTCCCTGGCACTGAGGCAGCAGTGCTAACCACTATGTCACTGTGCCGCCCGGCTCCCTGGCACTGTGAGGCAGCAGTGCTAACCACTATGTCACTGTGCCGCCCGGCTCCCTGGCACTGTGAGGCAGCAGTGCTAACCACTATGTCACTGTGCCGCCCGGCTCCCTGGCACTGTGAGGCAGCAGTGCTAACCACTATGTCACTGTGCCGCCTCGGTGGAACAGGATTTATGATAGATTTCCAAATAGGGGGGAGGAAATGGAAGAGAGCTTTTGTAGGCAAATTGTGGAAACTTGCCAGACAAATAGGGTTGTGATAGTTGGGGATTTCAATTACCCGAGACTGGGAAAAGCTTCGACTGTGGGGCATGGAAGGGGGAAACTTCCTGCAGTGTCTGCTGGAGAACTTTCTGGAACAGTACATTTCCAGTCGTACCAGGGAGGAAACTGCTGGATCTCAGGCAGGCCAAGTGGCGAACGCCAGAGTGGGGGGAGCAGTTGAGAAATAGTGATCATAATATAATAAGGTTCAATATTAAGTTGAAAACATTACATTGAACTTCCATTCCTGTTCCTCTTGAAGTCGTGTTTTTGTAATAACTGTGATATCAAGTTGCCAATTTCTGTCTGTGCCCTCAGCTTATCTGCTTTATTTGTTTTACTCTCTCCCTGGAAGAGATTCCCTTGCCCACTGCCAAACAGGTTTTTTTCTAACCTTTGTTTCCTCAGACTCATCCAATAATTTTCTGTCTTCCATTTTCGTTTCTGATTTTATCCCAACTGAATCTACCCTTGGGTCCCCATCACCCTGCCAAGTTATTTTAAACCCTCCCCACCAGCACAAACAAAAGGTCCCGCAAGGAACTCAGTCCTGGCTCTGCTTCTCCATCTGAACCTTGTAACTAAAATCCCTCATCCCTGGAACCATTCTGGTCAATCTCCTCCGCACCCTCTCAATGTCCCTCACGTCCTTTCGAATGTGTGGTGACCAGAACTCTAGTTGAGGCCTAACCAGAACTTTATAAAGATTCATAAAATTTCCTATAGATTCATGGTCACTATTACTGAGACTAGCTTTTGATTCCAGTTTATTGAATTTAAGTTCCACCAGCTGCCATGATGGGATTTGAACCCATGACCCAAGAGCATTAGCCAGGGTCCCTGGATTACCAGTAACATTACCGCTGCCACCCCTAGTGGAGCTCCCGTGCATTGATGGTAACACGAATAACCCCATGCTGAAATGAGGCTGTGTTCTCTGAAGGCCACAAGATCCGACCGTTATCAAACAATTAATGCTTCAAGTGGGTCAGAGTGGCATTACAGTTTGGCCTGGGAATTTTACACACTAAGTGGCACGTTTAGGCTATGACTTTTCAGACAGGTTTTTAACTTTAATGGAATGGTAGACTGTGTGGACGGGCCGGTGAATGTTCCCTTTGTGTGTTTGTGCTGCTGCTCCATGTGACTGACTGTCACCGCATGGTGATTGTCAAATAAGGAGAGAGTAATTCCGAATCATGGCCATGCAATGGAATAGCGGATTTCACGTGTCTCCATGTGATAGGACAGCAACAATGAGTTGAGAAGATGTAATCCTGATTCCATTCACTGCTCACTCTTTGCCTGACCTGTGACCAGCACAGCATTCTTCCTAAACTGTACTACTTCCTCAGATCCAGCCTGATCTGCGGGAACTGATGGAGACGATGAATCGGATGAGTAATCTGCCAGTGGACTTTGAAGGAAAGGACAGAGTGGATCAGTGGTGAGTTTTCATGGAGTGAATTGCTGGTTAGTGATCGTTAATTCCAATGCCTCACTGAGAGACTGAGGAGGGAGATGGGGTGAAAGGGATAGACTCAGGATAGGAACAGCGCATGCTTTAGCAAAAGGAGTAAGTGAGACAGAGATTATTGTAGGAATTTAAATAATTGAAGTAGAAGAAGATGCAGGGGAGAGAGCGGGGCAGTGGGATTAGTTTGGGGATTGATACAGGGCTATGGGGAGAGAGCGGGGCAGTGGGATGAGTTCGGGATTGATACAGGGCTATGGGGAGAGAGCGGGGCAGTGGGATTAGTTTGGGGATTGACACAGGGCTATGGGGAGAGAGCGGGGCAGTGGGATTAGTTTGGGATCGATACAGGGCTATGGGGAGAGAGTGGAGCAGTGGGATTAGTTTGGGGATTGACACAGGGCTATGGGGAGAGAGCGGGGCAGTGGGATTAGTTTGGGGATTGATACAGGGCTATGGGGAGAGCGCGGGGCAGTGGGATTAGTTTGGGATTGACACAGGGCTATGGGGAGAGAGCGGGGCAGTGGGATTAGTTTGGGGATTGACACAGGGCTATGGGGAGAGAGCGGGGCTGTGGGATTAGTTTGGGATTGATACAGGGCTATGGGGAGAGTGGAGCAGTGGAATTAGTCTGGAATTGATACAGGGCTATGGGGAGAGAGCGGGGCAGTGGGATTAGTTTGGGATTGATACAGGGCTAAGGGGAGAGAGTGGGGCAGTGGGATTAGTTTGGGGATTGATACAGGGCTATGGGGAGAGAGCGGGGCAGTGGGATTAGTTTGGGGATTGACACAGGGCTATGGGGAGAGAGCGGGGCAGTGGGATTAGTTTGGGATTGATACAGGGCTATGGGGAGAGAGTGGAGCAGTGGGATTAGTTTGGGTTTTGACACAGGGCTATGGGGAGAGAGCGGGGCAGTGGGATTAGTTTGGGGATTGATACAGGGCTATGGGGAGAGAGCGGGGCAGTGGGATTAGTTTGGGATTGATACAGGGCTACGGTGAGAGAGCGGGGCAGTGGGATTAGTTTGGGGATTGACACAGGGCTATGGGGAGAGAGCGGGGCAGTGGGATTAGTTTGGGATTGATACAGGGCTATGGGGAGAGAGCGGGGCAGAGGGATTAGTTTGGGGATTGATACAGGGCTATGGGGAGAGAGTGGAGCAGTGGGATTAGTTTGGGGATTGACACAGGGCTATGGGGAGAGAGCGGGGCAGTGGGATTAGTTTGGGGATTGATACAGGGCTATGGGGAGAGAGCGGGGCAGTGGGATTAGTTTGGGATTGATACAGGGCTATGGGGAGAGAGCGGGGCAGTGGGATTAGTTTGGGGATTGACACAGGGCTATGGGGAGAGAGCGGGGCAGTGGGATTAGTTTGGGATTGATACAGGGCTATGGGGAGAGAGCGGAGCAGTGGGATTAGTTTGGGATTGACACAGGGCTATGGGGAGAGAGCGGGGCAGTGGGATTAGTTTGGGGATTGACACAGGGCTATGGGGAGAGTGGAGCAGTGGAATTAGTCTGGAATTGATACAGGGCTATGGGGAGAGAGCGGGGCAGTGGGATTAGTTTGGGATTGATACAGGGTTAAGGGGAGAGAGTGGGGCAGTGGGATTAGTTTGGGGATTGATGCAGGGCTAAGGGGAGAGAGCAGGGCAGTGGGATTAGTTTGGGATTGATACAGGGCTATGGGGAGAGAGCGGGGCAGTGGGATTAGTTTGGAATTGATACAGGGCTAAGGGGAGAGAGTGGGGCCGTGGGATTAGTTTGGGGTTGATACAGGGCTATGGGGAGAGAGCGGGGCAGTGGGATTAGTTTGGGGATTGATACAGGGCTATGGGGAGAGAGCGGGGCAGTGGGATTAGTTTGGGGATTGATACTGGGCTATGGGGAGAGAGCGGGGCAGTGGGATTAGTTTGGGATTGATACAGGGCTAAGGGGAGAGAGCGGGGCAGTGGGATTAGTTTGGGATTGATACAGGGCTAAGGGGAGAGAGCGGGACAGTGGGATTAGTTTGGGGATTGATACAGGGCTATGGGGAGAGAGCGGGGCAGTGGGATTAGTTTGGGGATTGATACAGGGCTATGGGGAGAGAGCGGGGCAGTGGGATTAGTTTGGGATTGATACAGGGCTAAGGGGAGAGAGCGGGGCAGTGGGATTAGTTTGGGATTGATACAGGGCTATGGGGAGAGAGCGGGGCAGTGGGATTAGTTTGGGGATTGATCCAGGGCTATGGGGAGAGAGCGGGGCCGTGGGATTAGTTTAGGGGATTGATACAGGGCTATGGGGAGAGAGCGGGGCAGTGGGATTAGTTTGGGGATTGATACAGGGCTATGGGGAGAGAGCGGGGCAGTGGGATTAGTTTGGGATTGATACAGGGCTCTGGGGAGAGAGTGGAGCAGTGGGATTAGTTTGGGATTGATCCAGGGCTCTGGGGAGAGAGTGGAGCAGTGGGATTAGTTTGGGATTGATACAGGGCTCTGGGGAGAGAGTGGAGCAGTGGGATTAGTTTGGGATTAATACAGGGCTGTGGGGAGAGAGCGGGGCAGTGGGATTAGTTTAGGATTGATACAGGGCTATGGGGAGAAAGCGGGGCAGTGGGATTAGTTTGGGGATTGATACAGGGCTATGGGGAGAGCGGGGCAGTGGGATTAGTTTGGGGATTGATACAGGACTGGGGCAGAGCAGGATTGTGAGGGTGGAGTGAGCTGTATGGTGGGGAACCCTTAGTTTGAATGAGCCCTGACTCACTCATTATAGAGAGACAAAGACGTGATTTCCCTGTGTTTGGATGCAATGACCTGGTTTATCCCAGTGTTGTGATGTTTTGCAGGTTGCAGAAGCTCAGTGGAATGTCAGCCTCAGATGAATTGGATGATAACCAAGTGCGTCAGATGCTGTTTGACTTGGAGTCTGCCTATAACTCGTTCAACAGGTTTCTGCACTCCTCGTAGAGGCCTTCTCGTGTGGTACAGTCCTGGTGATGGTCTCAGTGGGTTCCTCCTTCACTCTGACAGTTTCCACGAATCCTCCAGCCATGTGATGGTCTTTTTGAACTGTTGAATGGATTTCCCCCACAAACTCTTCCTTCTGTCTGTGTTCCCTATCTTTTGTGGGGAATGCAAATGTCCCAGTTCCTGTATCTGTGTCGATATAGTGTCTGCTGTCTGAATAAAATGTTAGCTAAATGTCATTGTGTATTTTCAGTTTTGCCCCACACGCTGAAAGCAGCTGCTGTTTAGTAAATGTCTGTGTGGTGTATTTACTGTCAGGTGATCCAACTGAAATTAGTCTGTGGTTGAATGACGTTGCAATGACAACATCTTTGGCTATTGTTGCTTAAGCACTCTGAGTTGCTGAATAAATTGTGCAGGATATTTAAAAATTCCATCCGGGATATCTCTGCAATGCCTCAGGACAATTAAGACAAGCGGAATTGTGTTTAAAGTTTATTCCACCCAATATATGTGAATAACTGTGAACGGGGAAACCTCGCCTTCTGATTTCAGCCAGGTCATGTCCAAGTCATTCCCAGTGGAAGTCTCTCTTGCCCAAAGAGGGCAATGGCCTTGTGTCTGATCATTTCCCAGGGCCTTAGTGTCTGTTTTTCGTTCGTTCATGCTGAGCTGCCTTCTTGAGCTGCTGCAGTCCCTGAGGTGTAGGTACACCCACAGTGCTGTTAGGGAGGGAGTTCCAGGATTTTGTCACAGCGACACTGAAAGAATAGTGATATGATAGGTTCTTTACTCAGAGAGTAGTAAGGGCGTGGAATGCCCTGCCTGCAGCAGTAGTGGACTTGTCAACATTAAGAGCATTTAAATGGTTATTGGATAAACGTATGGATGATATTGGAATAGTGTAGATTAGATGGGCTTTAGATTGGTTCCACTGGTCGGCGCAACATCGAGGGCCGAAGGGCCTGTACTGCACTGTAATGTTCTATGTTCTATGTTTCCAAGTCAGGATGGTGAGTAGTTTGTAAGAGAACTTGCAGGTGACGGCATTTCCATGTCTCTGCTGCTCTTGTCACTCCAGATAGTCACGGTCACTGGTTTGAAGGATCATGTGAAGGAGCCTTGGTGAGTTAGAACATCGAAAAAATACAGCACAAACAGGCCCTTCAGCCCACAAGTTGTACCGGTCATGTCTCTACCTACCTAGGCTTATATATAGGCTTACCTATAACCCTCAATCCTATTAAGTCCCATGTAGTCATCCAGGAGTCTCTTAAAAGACCCTATTGAGTTTGCCTCCACCACCACTGACGGCAGCCGATTCTGCCTCCACCACCCTCGGAGTGAAAAACTTACCCCTGACATCTCCTCTGTACCTACCCCCCAGCACCTTAAACCTGTGTCCTCTCGTAGCAGCCGTTTCAGCCCTGGGAAAAAGCCTCCGAGAATCCACCCGATCTATACCTCTCAACATCTTGTACACCTCCATCAGGTCACCTCATCCTTCGTCTCTCCAAGGAGAAAAGACCGAGCTCCCTCAGTCTATCCTCATAAGGCATGCCAACCAATCCAAGCAACATCCTTGTAAATCTTCTCTGCACCCTTTCAATCATTTCCACATCCCTCCTGTAATGAGGCGACCAGAACTGAGCACAGTACTCCAAGTGGGGTCTGACGAGGGTCTTGTATAGCTGCATCATTATCTCCCAACTCCTAAACTCAATCCCTCGATTGATGAAGGCCAGCACACCATACGCCTTCTTAACCACCTCTTCTACCTGCGAGGCCGATTTAAGAGTCCTATGGACCCGGACCCCAAGGTCCTTCTGATCCTCTACACTGCTAAGAGTCTTACCCTTGATATTATACTCGTTCATCCCATTTGACCTGCCAAAATGGATCACTATGCATTTATCCGGGTTGAAGTCCATCTGCCACTTCCCCGCCCAGTCTTGCATCCTATCTATGTCACGCTGCAGCTTCTGACATCCCTCCAACCTATCCACAACACCACCAACCTTCATGTCGTCGGCAAACATACCAACCCATCCCTCCACTTCCTCATCCAGGTCATTTATGAAAATGACAAACAGCAAGGGTCCCAGAACAGATCCCTGGGGCACTACATTCAGAAAAAGACCCATCTACAACCACTCTCTGCCTTCTGCAGGCAAGCCAGTTCTGAATCCACAAGGCTACAGCCCCTTGGATCCCATGCCCTCTCACTTTCTCGAGAAGTCTTGCATGGGGGACCTTATCGAACACCTTGCTGAAGTCCATGTAAACCACATCTACCGCTTTTCCTTCGTCAATGTGTTTAGTCACATTTTCAAAGAACTCCACCAGGCTCGTAAGGCACGATCTGCCTTTGACAAAGCCGTGCTGACTACTTTTGAGCAGACTTAACTTCTCTAAATGTTGATAAATGCTGTCCCTCAGGATCTTCTCCATCAATTTACCAACCACTGAGGTTAGACTCACCGGTCGGTAATTTCCTGGGCTATCCCTATTCCCTTTCTTGAATATAGGAACCACATCCGCAATCCTCCAATCCTCCGGAACCTCTCCCGTCTCCATCAACGATGCAAAGATCATCGCCAGAGGCTCTGCAATCTCTTCCCTCGCCTCCCACAGTAACCTGGGGTACATCCCATCCGGTCCCGGCGACTTATCTATCTTGATGCTATTCAAAATTTCCAACACATCCTCTTTCTTAATGTCCACATACTCAATCTTTTCAGTCCGCCTCAATCCTGTAGTACACCACCCAGGTATTTTTCCACCGTGAATACCGAGGTAAAATATTCATTAAGCACCTCTGCTATTTCTCCCGGTTCTGTACAGACTTTCTCACCTTCACCTTTTATAGGTCCTATTCCTTCACATCTCATCCTTTTACTCTTCACATATTTATAGAACGCCTTAGGGTTCTCCTTAATCTTACCTGCCAAGGCGTTCTCGTGACCCCTTCTGGCTCTCCTAATTTCTTAAGTCCCTTCCTACAAGCCGTATACTCATCTGGATCCCTATCATCGCCTAGCTTTCTGAACCTTTTGTACGCTTTCCTTTTCTTTTTGACTAGGTTCAGTGCAGCTTTCATGCACCACGGTTCCCGTAACCGACCAACACCTCCCTGTCTCATCGGAATGTTGTCATGCAGAACTCCAGACAAATATTCCTTGAAAATCTGCCACCTTATTTCAGTACTTTTCCTCGAGAATGCCTCCTTCCAATTTACGCCTCTAATCGCCTGCCTGATGGCTTCATATTTCCCCTTACTCCAGATAAACACTTTCCTAGCTTGCCTGATCCTATCTCTTTCCAATGCTAGCGTAAAGGAGAAAGAGTTATGATCACTATCCCCAAGATGCTCCCCCACTGAGAGATCCGACACCTGTCCAGGCTCATTAGCCAGTACCAGATCGAGTACAGCCTCTCCTCTTGTAGGCTTATCCACATGCTGTGTCAGGAAACCCTCCTGAACACATCTAACAAACTCCTCCCCGTCCAAACCCCTTACCCTAGGGATATTCCAATCGATGTCTTTTAAGGAACAGTTGTTAGGGCTGCAGGATAGGCATGCGTACGGTGCAGAGGGAGGACAATTCAGAGGGGTCGCATAACGAGTCACTGTGGGTGGAGCTCAGAAACAGGAAGGGCGCAGTCACTATGTTGGGGGTATACTACAGGCCCCCCAACAGCCCAAGGGAAGTGGAAGAATGGATATGTCAGGAGATAATGGATAGGTGCAGGAAAAATGGAGTTGTTGTAATGGGAGACTTCAATTTCCCTGGTATAGACTGGAAATCGCGTAGGGCTGGGAGTCTGAATGGGGAGGAATTTGTAAAATGCGTACAGGAAGGTTCGTGGAACAATATGTAGATAGCCCGACGAGAGAGGGGCTATACTGGACCTAGTACTGGGGAATGAGTCCGGTCAGGTCTTCAAAGTTTTGGTAGGGGAACATGTGGCAAATAGTGACCACAATTCTGTTAGCTTTAGGATAGTGATGGAAAAGGATGAGTGGTGTCCCAAGGGTAAGGTGTTGAATTGGGGGAAGGCTAACTTTAGTGGGATTAGGCAGAAATTGGCAACTGTTGATTGGGAGAGGCTGTTTGAGGGTAAATCCACATCTGGCATGTGGGAGTCTTTTAAGGAACAGTTAGGGCTGCAGGATAGGCATATGCCTGTAAAAAAGGTTAGGAAGGGTAGGATTTGAGAACCGTGGATAACCAGGGAAATTGAGGGATTGGTCAAAAAGGAAAGAGAGGCGTACGTTAGGTCCAGGCAGCTAAAAACGGAGGGAGCTCTGGAGGAGTACAAAGAAAGTAGGAAAGAACTCAAATGAGGAATTAGAAGGGCAAAAAGGGGTCATGAAATGTCCTTGGCAGACAGGATTAAGGAGAATCCCAAGGCATTTTATTCATACGTTAGCAACAAAAGGATTGTCAGGGAAAGAATCGGACCTCTCAGGGACAAAAGTGGGGAATTATGCTTAGAGCCCAAAGAAGTAGGGGAGATCCTAAATGAATACTTTGCGTTGGTATTCACAAAGGAGGGGGATGTGCTGACTGGGAGTGTCTCGGAGGGGAGTGTTGACCCGTTGGAGAAAATCTCCATTACAAGGGAAGAAGTGTTAGGTTTTTTAGGGAATATAAAGACTGACAAATCCCCAGGGGCTGATGGAATCTATCCAAGGTTGCTCAGGGAGACGAGAGATGAAATCGCTGGGCCTCTGACGCAAATCTTTGTCTCGTCACTGGACACAGGTGAGGTCCCAGAGCATTGGAGGATAGCTAATGTGGTCCTGTTATTTAAGAAGGGTAGGAAGGATAACCCAGGTAATCATAGGCCGGTGAGCTTGACGTCCGTGGTCGGGAAGTTGTTGGAGAGGATTCTTAGAGAAAGGATGTATGCGCATTTAGAAAGGAATAAACTCATTAATGATAGTCAGCATGGTTTTGTGAGAGGGAGGTCATGCCTCACTAACCTGGTGGAGTTTTTTGAAGAAGTGACTAGAATGGTTGACGAGGGAAGGGCCGTGGATGTCGTCTATATGGACTTTAGTAAAGCGTTTGACAAAGTCCCTCATGGTAGGTTGGTGCAAAAGGTTGGATCTCATGGGATAAAGGGGGAGGTGGCTAGATGGGTGGAGAACTGGCTTGGTCATAGAAGACAGAGGGTGGTAGTGGAAGGGTCTTTTTCCGGCTGGATGCCTGTGACTCGTGGTGGTCCGCTGGGCTCTGTATTGGGACCTCTGCTGTTTGTGATTTATATAAACGATCTGGAAGAAGGTGTAACTGGGGTGATCAGTAAGTTTGCGGACGACACGAAAATGGCTGGACTTGCAGATAATGAGGAACATTGTCAGAGGCTACAGAAGGATATAGGTAGGCTGGAAATTTGGGCAAAGAAATGGCAGATGGAGTTCAATCCTGATAAATGCGAAGTGATGCATTTTGGTAGAACTAACATAGGGGGGAGCTATACAATAAATGGCAGAACCATAAAGGGTGTAGATACGCAGAGGGACCTGGGTGTGCAAGTCCACAGATCCTTGAAGGTGACGTCACAGGTGGAGAAGGTAGTGAATAAGGCATATGGCATGCTTGCCTTTATAGGACAGGGCATAGAGTATAAAAGTTGGGGTCTGATGTTGCAGTTGTATAGAACGTTGGTTCGGCCGCATTTGGAATACTGCGTCCAGTTCTGGTCGCCACACTACCAGAAGGACGTGGAGGCTTTAGAGAGAGTGCAGAGGAAGTTTACCAGGATGTTGCCTGGTATGGAGGGGCTTAGTTATGAGGAGAGATTGGGTAAACTGGGGTTGTTCTCACTGGAAAGATGGAGGATGAGGGGTGACCTAATAGAGGTGTATAAAATTATGAAAGGCATAGATAGGGTGAACGGTGGGAAGCTTTTTCCCAGATCGGTAGTGACGTTCACGAGGGGTCATAGGTTCAAGGTGAAGGGGGGGGAGGTTTAACACGGATATCAGAAGGACATATTTTACACAGAGGGTGCTGGGGGCCTGGAATGCGCTGCCGGGCAAGGTGGTGGAGGCGGACACACTGGGAACGTTTAAGACTTATCTAGATAGCTACATGAACGGAGTGGGAATGGAGGGATACGAAAGAATGGTCTAGTTTGGACCAGGGAGCGGCGCGGGCTTGGAGGGCCGAAGGGCCTGTTCCTGTGCTGTATTGTTCTTTGTTCAAAATTTATCAAAATTCGCTGGACTCTGGGGTAGTGCCGGCTGACTGGAAAACAGCTACTGTTACGCCGCTGTTTAAAAAAGGAAGTAGACAAAAGGCGGGTAACTACAGGCCGGTTAGCTTAACATCCGTAGTTGGGAAGATGCTAGAGTCCATTATTAAAGAGGAAATAACAGAGCACCTGAATAAGAATGGTTCGATCAAGCAGACGCAGCATGGATTCATGAAGGGAAAGTCGTGTTTGACGAATCTACTGGACTTTTATGAAGAAGTCATTAGTGCGGTTGACAGAGGGGAACCGGTGGATGTGGTGTTTTTAGATTTCCAGAAGGCGTTCGATAAGGTGCCTCACAAAAGGTTGCTGCAGAAGATTGGGGTACACGGAGTTAGGGGTAAGGTGTTGGCGTGGATTGGGGATTGGCTATCTAACAGGAAGCAGAGAGTTGGGATAAATGGGTGCTTTTCTGGTTGGCAGTTGGTGACCAGTGGCGTGCCGCAGGGATCGGTGCTGGAGCCCCAATTGTTTACCATTTACATAGATGATCTGGAGGAGGGGACTGAATGTCGGGTATTCAAGTTTGCTGGTGACACGAAGGTGAGTGGGAAAGCGAATTGCGTGGAGGACGCGGAAAGTCTGCAGAGAGATTTGGATCGGCTGAGCGAGTGGGCGAGGATCTGGCAGATGGAATATAACGTTAGCAAATGTGAGGTTATCCACTTTGGAAGAAATAATAGTAAATTGGAATATTATTTAAATGGAGAAAAATTACATCGTGCGACTGTGCAGAGGGACCTGGGGGTCCTTGTGCATGAATCGCAAAAACTCAGTCTGCAGGTGCAGCAGGTGATCAAGAAGGCGAATGGAATGTTGGCCTTTATCGCGAGGGGGATAGAATATAAAAGCAGGGAGGTCTTGCTGCAACTGTACAAGGCACTGGTGAGGCCGCAACTGGAGTACTGTGTGCAGTTTTGGTCCCCTTCTTTGCGAAAGGATATATTGGCCTTGGAGGGAGTGCAGAGAAGGTTCACCAGGTTGATACCGGAGATGAGGGGTGTAGCTTATGAGGAGAGATTAAACAGATTGGGTCTGTACTCGTTGGAGTTTAGAAGGATGAGGGGTGATCTTATAGAGACATATAAGATAATGAAGGGGCTGGATAGGGTAGAGGTGGAGAGATTCTTTCCACTTAGAAGGGAAACCAGAACTAGAGGGCACAGCCTCAAAATAAGGGGGGGCCGGTTCAGAACAGAGTTGAGGGGGAACTTCTTCTCTCAGAGGGTAGTGAATCTCTGGAATTCTCTGCCCATTGAAGTGGTGGAGGCTTCCTCGTTGAATATGTTTAAATCACGGGTAGATAGTTTTCTGATCGATAAGGGAATTAGGGGTTATGGGGAGCAGGCGGGTAAGTGGAACTGATTCGCTTCAGATCAGCCATGATCTTGTTGAATGGCGGGGCAGGCTCGAAGGGCCAGATGGCCTACTCCTGCTCCTATTTCTTATGTTCTTATGTTCTTTGTTCTTTGATGTTTGGGAAATTAAAGTCTCCCATCACAACAACCCTGTTATTCCTACATCTCGTGGTGTGGAGATGCCGGCGTTGGACTGGGGTGAACACAGTAAGAGTTTTAACAACACCAGGTTAAAGTCCAACAGGTTTATTTGGTAGCAAATACCATTCGCTTTCGGAGCGCGGCTCCTTCCTCAGATGGAGTGGAAATGTGCTCTCAAACAGGACACAGAGACACAAAATCAAGTGACAGAATACTGATTAGAATGCGAATCCCGAGAGCCAACCAGATCTCAAAGATACAGACAATGTGGGTGGAGGGAGCATTAAGCACAGGTTAAAGATATGTGTATTGTCTCCAGACAGGATAGCCCGCAAGTCCAGGAGGCAAGCTGTGGGGGTTACTGATAATGTGACACAAATCCAAAATCCCGGTTTAGGCCATCCTCATGTGTGCGGAACTTGGCTATCAGTTTCTGCTCAGCGACTGCGCTGTCGTGTGTCGTGAAGGCCGCCTTGGAGAACGCTTACCTGAAGATCAGAGGCTGAATGCCCGTGACTGCTGAAGTGCCCCCCCACAGGAAGAGAACAGTCTTGCCTGGTGATTGTCGAGCGGTGTTCATTCATCCGTTGTCGTAGCGTCTGCATGGTTTCCCCAATGTACCATGCCTCGGGACATCCTTTCCTGCAGCGTATCAGGTAGACAACGTTGGCCGAGTTGCAAGAGTAGGTACCGTTTACCTGGTCGATGGTGTTCTCACGTGAGATGATGGCATCCGTGTCGATGAGCCAGCACGTCTTGCAGAGGTTGCTGTGGCAGGGTTGTGTGGTGTCCTGTCTGGAGACAATACACATCTCTTTAACCTGTGCTAATGCTCCCTCCACTCACATTGTCTGTACCTGTAAGACTTGATTAGCTGTAAAGACTCGCATTCCAATCATTATTCATTATTCTGTAAATTGAGTTTGTTTCTTTATATGCCCTGTTTGCTGTGTATGAGCAGATCTCCCACTCACCTGACGAAGGAGCAGCGCTCCGAGAGCTAGTGGCGTTTGCTACCAAATAAACCTGTTGGAATTTAACCTGGTGTTGTTAGACACCTCACTGTGTTCTTCCATTGAGCCAGTGTCTAATCCAATTTACTACCTCTCCATGAATACCTAGCGACTGAACCTTCCTAACTAACCTCCCATGCGGGACCTTGTCAAAGACCCTACTGAAGCCCATGGAGACAACATCCACTGCCTTCCCTTCATCTACTTTCCTGGTAACCTCCTTGAAAAACTCTAATAGATTGGTTAAACATGACCTACCACGCACAAAGTCATGTTGACTCTCCCTAATAAGTCCCTGTCTATTCAAATATTTGTTGATCCTATCTCTTAGTACTCCTTCCAATAATTTACCTCCTACTGACGTCAAACGTACCGGCCTATAATTTCCCGCATTACTTTTTGAGCCTTTTTTAAACAATGGAACAACATGAGCTATCCTCCAATCATCCGGCACCTCACCCGTGGATACCGACATTTTAAATATATCTGCCAGGGCCCCTGCAATTTCAACACTCGTCTCCTTCAAGGTCCGTGGGAATACCCTGTCTGGTCCTGGGGATTTATCTACTCTGATTTGCCTCAAGACAGCAAGCACCTCCTCCCCTTTAATCTGTATAGGTTCCATGACCTCCCTACTTGTTTGCCTTATTTCCATAGACTCCGTGCCAGTTTCCTTAGTAAATACGGATGCAAAAAACCCATTTACGATCTCCCCCATTTTTTTGGTTCCATACATAGCCGACCACTCTGATCTTCAAGAGGACCAATTTTATTCCTTACTATCCTTTTGCTCTTAATATACCTGTAGAAGCTCTTAGGATTATCCTTCACCTTGTCTGCCAAAGCAACCTCATGTCTTCTTTTAGCCCTCCTGATTTCTTTCTTAAGTAGTTTCTTGCACTTTTTATACTCCTCAAGCATCTTATTTGCTCCCTGTTGCCTAAAGGAGCTGGAGGGGGAGGTAGAGGAACTCCGCATAATTCGGGAGGCGGAGGTGGAAGTTGATAGGAGTTATAGAGAAATAGTAACTCCTAGAAATGAGGCTTGGGTCAATGCCAGGAGGAGGGGTAAGAAGCAATCGGGAAGACAATCCCCTGGGGCGGTTCCCCTCCATAATAGGTTTTCGGTGCTGGAGGCTACAGTTGAGGAGGAATCAACTGAGCATAGAGAGCAGATCTCTGGGGGTGAGCCGAGTGAGAAAGCTCAGGTGGTTAGGGGCTGTAAAAGACTGGGCCTTGTGATTGGGGACTCCACAATTAAGGGGACAGATAGGAGGGTCGGAACTAAAGGTAGGGACTCAGGGTTGGTGTGTTGCCTACCAGGGGCTGGGGTCCGGGATGTGTCTGACAGGGTATTCAGGACTCTTAGGGGGGAGGGAGATAAACCACAAGTTATTGTACATGTGGGGACACACGACATAGGGAGGATAGGGGAAGGGGATATTAGGCAGGGATTTATGGAGTTGGGGTGGAAACTAAAGGCCAAGACTGACAGAGTGGTTATCTCTGGACTCTTGCCTGTACCACGGGATAGTTTAGAGAGGAATAGGGAGAGGGAAGGTTTGAATTCATGGCTGAGGGGATGGTGCAGGAGGGAGGGGTTCAGGTACTTAAGCAATTGGGGCTCGTACTGGGGAAGGTGTGACCTCTATGAGAAGGATGGTCTACACCTTAATCAGAAGGGGACCAATATCCTGGGGGGTAAATTTGCTAAGGCCATGCAGGGAGGTTTAAACTGATTCGGGGGGGGGGAGGGATCCTGAGTAGTGGGGCTGAAAGTGAGGGATGCATGGATGGGGACTGCAATGCACGGCATTGCAGAGGTGGGGTGGAGCAGGGTTTGAAATGTGTATACTTCAATGCCAGGAGTATTCGCAATAAAGTGGGTGAACTTGCAGCGTGGATCAGTACCTGGGACTTCGATGTTGTGGCTATTTCAGAGACATGGATAGAGCAGGGGCAGGAATGGATGCTGCAGGTCCCGGGGTTCAAATGTTTTAGTCGAAGTAGGGAAGGAGGTAGAAGAGGGGGAGGGGTAGCATTATTGGTCAGAGATTGTATCACAGTGTCAGAGAGGAGGTTTGATGAGGACTTATCTGTTGAGGTAGTATGGGCGGAGATTAGAAATAGGAGAGGAGAGGTCACCCTGTTGGGAGTCTTTTATAGACCTCCTAAAAGTTCTAGAGAGGTTGAGGAAAGGATTGCGGAGTCAATCCTGCTTAGGAGTGAAAGTAATAGGGCAATTGTTATGGGGGATTTTAACTTGACTAATATTGACTGGAATTGTTATAGCTCTAGCTCGTTAGAGGGGTCAGTTTTTGTTCAAAGCGTGCAGGAAGGTTTTTTGACTCAGTATGTAGACAGGCCAACTAGAGGTGAGGCTATATTGGATCTGGTGCTGGGAAATGAGCCAGACCAGGTGCTAGACTTGGAAGTTGGTGTGCATTTTGGTGATAGTGACCACAATTCGGTTACGTTCACCTTAGTGATGGAAAGGGATAGGCATGAACCTCGGGCCAGTGGTTTTAGCTGGGGGAAGGGTAATTATGAGGCTATTAGGAGAGAATTAGGAAACATAGGTTGGACTAGGAGATTACAGGGACTGGGAACGTCCGACATGTGGAGTTTTTTCAAGGAGCAGCTACTGCGAGTCTGTGATAGGTATGTCCCTGTCAGGCAAGGAGGAATTGGTAGGGCTAGGGAACCGTGGTGCACCAAAAAAGTTTCTTTGTTGGTTAAAAAGAAAAAGGAGGCTTATGTTCGGATGAGACGTGAGCACTCGGGTAGTGCACTAGAAAGCTTTAGATTGGCTAAGAGGGAGTTGAAGAGCGAGCTTAGAAGGGCTAAAAGGGGACATGAGAAGACTTTGGCGGATAGGGTTAAAGAGAATCCTAAGGCGTTCTATAGGTATGTCAAGAACAGAAGGTTGGTTAGGGCAAGTTTAGGGCCAGTTATAGATGGCAGAGGGAAGTTATGTGTGGAACCGGAGGAGATTGGTGAAGCATTGAACCAATATTTCTCTTCGGTGTTCACGCAAGGGGACATGAATATAGCTGAGGAGGACACTGGGTTGCAGGGGAGTAGAATAGACAGTATTACAGTTGATAAGGAGGATGTGCAGGATATTCTGGAGGGTCTGAAAATAGATAAATCCCCTGGTCTGGATGGGATTTATCCAAGGATTCTCTGGGAGGCAAGAGAAGTGATTGCAGAGCCTCTGGCTCTGATCTTCAGGTCGTCGTTGGCCTCTGGTATAGTACCAGAAGATTGGAGGTTAGCGAATGTTGTCCCATTGTTTAAGAAGGGGAACAGAGACTTCCCCGGGAATTATAGACCGGTGAGTCTCACTTCTGTTGTCGGCAAGATGTTGGAAAAAATTATAAGGGATAGGATTTATAGTTATTTGGAGAGTAATGAATTGATAGGTGATAGTCAGCATGGTTTTGTGGCAGGTAGGTCGTGCCTTACTAACCTTATTGAGTTTTTTGAGAAAGTGACCAAGGAGGTGGATGGGGGCAAGGCAGTGGACGTGGTATATATGGATTTTAGTAAGGCGTTTGATAAGGTTCACCATGGTAGGCTTCTGCAGAAAATGCAGATGTATGGGATTGGGGGTGATCTAGGAAATTGGATCAGGAATTGGCTAGCGGATAGGAAACAGAGGGTGGTGGTTGATAGTAAATATTCATCATGGAGTGCGGTTACAAGTGGTGTACCTCAGGGATCTGTTTTGGGGCCACTGCTGTTTGTAATATTTATTAATGATCTGGATGAGGGTATAGTTGGGTGGATTAGCAAATTTGCTGATGACACCAAAGTCGGTGGTGTGGTAGACAGTGAGGAAGGGTGTCGTAGTTTGCAGGAAGACTTAGACAGGTTGCAAAGTTGGGCCGAGAGGTGGCGGATGGAGTTTAATGCGGAGAAGTGTGAGGTAATTCACTTTGGTAGGAATAACAGATGTGTTGAGTATAGGGCTAACGGGAGGACTTTGAATAGTGTGGAGGAGCAGAGGGATCTAGGTGTATGTGTGCATAGATCCCTGAAAGTTGGGAATCAAGTAGATAAGGTTGTTAAGAAGGCATATGGTGTCTTGGCGTTTATTGGTAGGGGGATTGAATTTAGGAGTCGTAGCGTTATGTTGCAACTGTACACAACTCTGGTGCGGCCGCACTTGGAGTACTGTGTGCAGTTCTGGTCCCCACATTACAGGAAGGATGTGGAGGCTTTGGAGAGGGTGCAGAGGAGGTTTACCAGGATGTTGCCTGGTATGGAGGGGAGATCCTATGAGGAGAGGCTGAGGGATTTGGGATTGTTTTCGCTGGAAAGGCGGCGGCTAAGAGGGGATCTTATTGAAACATATAAGATGATTAGAGGTTTAGATAGGGTGGATAGTGATAGCCTTTTTCCTCTGATGGAGAAATCCAGCACGAGGGGGCATGGCTTTAAATTGAGGGGGGGTAGTTATAGAACCGATGTCAGGGGTAGGTTCTTTACCCAGAGGGTGGTGAGGGATTGGAATGCCCTGCCAGCATCAGTAGTAAATGCGCCTAGTTTGGGGGCGTTTAAGAGATCCGTAGATAGGTTCATGGACGAAAAGAAATTGGTTTAGGTTGGAGGGTCACAGTTTTTTTTTAACTGGTCGGTGCAACATCGTGGGCCGAAGGGCCTGTTCTGCGCTGTAATGTTCTATGTTCTATACATGTCACACATCTCTCTCCTCTTCTTTATCAGAGTTCCAATATCCCTCAAGAACCAAGGTTCCTTATTCTTATTCACTTTGCCTTTAATCCTGTTAGGAACATACAAACTCTGCACTCTCAAAATTTCTCCTTTGAAGGCCTCCCACTTACCAATCAAATCCTTGTCAGAGAACAGCCTGTCCCAATCCACGCTTTTTAGATCCTTTCTCATTTCTTCAAATTTGGCCTTTTTCCAGTTTAGAACCTCAACCCGAGGACCAGATCTGTCTTTATCCATGATCAAGTAGAAACTAATGGCGTTATGATCACTGGAACCAAAGTGTTCCCCTACACACACTTCCCTCACTTGTCCTAACTCGTTTCCTAATAGAAGATCTAATATTGCACCCTGTCTAGTTGGTACCTCTATATATTGATTTAGAAAATTTTCCTGAACACATTTTACAAACTCTAACCCGTCTAGACCTTTAACAGTCTGGGAGTCCCAATCTATATGTGGAAAATTAAAATCCCCAACTATCACAACTTCATGTTTCCTGCAGTTAGAACATAGAACATTACAGTGCAGCACAGGCCCTTCGGCCCTCGATGTTGCGCCGACGAGTGGTACCAATCTAAAGCCCCTCTCATCTACACTATTCCAATAACATCCATATGTTTATCCAACAACCATTGGAACGCTCTCAATGTTGACGAGTCCACCACTGCTGCAGGCAGGGCATTCCACGCCCTTACTACTCTCTGAGTAAAGAACCTACCTCTACCATCTGTCCTATATCTCTCACCCCTCAATTTAAAGCTATGTCCCCTCGTGCTAGCCAACACCATCCGAGGAAAAAGGCTCTCACTATCCACCCTATCTAATCCTCTGATCATTTTGTATGCCTCTATTAAGTCACCTCTTAACCTTCTTCTCTCTAACGAAAACAACCTCAAGCCCCTCAGCCTTTCCTCATACGATTTTCCCACCATACCAGGCAACATCCTGGTAAATCTCCTCTGCAGCCTTTCCAACACTTCCACATCTTTCCTATAATGCGGCGACCAGAACTGTACACAATACTTCAAATGCGGCCGCACCAGAGTTTTGTACAGTTGCAGCATGACCTCCTGGCTCCGAAACTCAATCCCTCTACCAATAAAAGCTAACACACCGTACACCTTCTTAACAACCCTATCAACCTGGGTGCCAACTTTCAGGGATCTATGCACATGGACACCCAGATCCCTCTGTTCATCCACACTACCAAGTATCTTACCATTAGCCCATTCCTGTTACCCCTTCCAAAGTGAATCACCTCACTTTTCTGCATTAAACTCCATTTGCCACCTCTCAGCCCAGCTCTGCAGCTTATCTATGTCCCTCTGTAACCTGCTACTTCCCTCCGCACTGTCTACAACTCCACCGACTTTAGTGTCATCCGCAAATTTACTAATCCATCCTTCCACGCCCTCATCCAAGTCATTAATAAAAATGACAAACAGCAGTGGCCCCAAAACAGATCGTTGCAGTACACCACTAGTAACTGAACTCCAGGATGAATATTTCCCATCAACCACCACCCTTTGTTTTCTTACAGCTATCCAATTCCTGATCCAAACCACGAAATCACCCTCAATCCCATGTGTCCGTATTTTCTGTAAAAGCTTACCATGGGGAACCTTATCAAACGCTTTGTTGAAATCCATATACACCACATCAACCGCTTTACCCTCATCCACCTCTTTGGTCACCTTCTCAAAGAACTCAAGAAGGTTTGTGAGGCACGACCTACCCTTCACAAAACCGTGCTGACTATCCCTAATCAAATTATTCCTTTCTAGGTGATTATAAATCCTGTCTCTTATAATCCTTTCCAAAACTTTGTCCACAACAGTAGTAAGGCTCACTGGTCGATAATTACCAGGGTTGTCCCTACTCCCCTTCTTGAACAAGGGGACAACATTTGCTATCCTCCAGTCTTCTGGCACTGTTCCTGTAGACAATGACGACACAAAGATCAAAGCCAAAGGCTCTGCAATCTCCTCTCGAGCCTCCCAGAGAATCCTAGGATAAATCCCATCCGGCCCAGGGGACTTATCTATTTTTACCCTTTCCAGAATTGCTAACACCTCCTCCTGATGAACATCAATCCCATCCAGTCCAACAGCCTGCATCTCAGTACTCCCCTCGACAACACTGTCCCTCTCCAGTGTGAATAGCGACGAAAAATATTCATTTAGTGCCTCTCCTATCTCTTCAGACTCCACGCACAACTTCCCACTCCTGTCCTTGACTGCCCCTAATCTTACCCGAGTCATTCTTTTACTCCTGACATACCTATAGAAAGCTTTAGGGTTTTCCTTGATCCTACCTGCCAAAGACTTCTCATGTCCCCTCCTGGCTCTTCTTAACTCTTTCTTTAGGTCCTTCCTGGCTAACTTGTAGCTTACACTATTATACCGATACTTTGCATCGGTATTCACGAAGGAGAGGGGTGTGTTAACCGGGAGTGTCTCGGAGGGAGGTGTTGACCCGTTAGAGAAAATCTCCATTACAAGAGAGGAAGTGTTAGGTTTTTTAGGGAACATTAAAACTGACAAAGCCCCAGGGCCTGATGGCATTTATCCTCGACTGCTCAGGGAGACGAGAGATGAAATTGCTGGGCCTCTGACAGAAATCTTTGTCGCTTCTTTGGACACGGGTGAGGTCCCTGAGGATTGGAGGATAGCGAATGTGGTCCCGTTGTTTAAGAAGGGTAGCAGGGATAACCCAGGAAATTACAGGCCGGTGAGCTTGACGTCGCGGTAGGGAAGTTGTTGGAGAGGATTCTTAGAGACAGGATGTATGTGCATTTAGAATGGAACAATCTCATTAGTGACAGACAGCATGGTTTTGTAAGAGGGAGGTCGTGCCTTACAAATTTGGTGGAGTTTTTTGAGGAAGTGACAAAAACGGTTGATGAAGGAAGGGCCGTGGATGTCGTCTATATGGATTTCAGTAAGGCATTTGACAAAGTCCCACATGGCAGGTTGGTTAAGAAGGTTAAGGCTCATGGGATACAAGGAGAAGTGGCTAGATGGGTGGAGAACTGGCTTGGCCATAGGAGACAGAGGGTAGTGGTCAAAGGGTCTTTTTCCAGCTGGAGGTCTGTGACCAGTGGTGTTCCGCAGGGCTCTGTACTGGGACCTCTGCTATTTGTGATATATATAAATGATTTGGAAGAAGGTGTAACTGGTGTAATCAGCAAGTTTGCGGATGACACGAAGATGGCTGGACTTGCAGATAGCGAAGAGAATTGTCGGGCAATACAGCAGGATATAGATAGGCTGGAAAACTGGGCGGAGAGGTGGCAGATGGAGTTTAATCTGGATAAATGCGAAGTGATGCATTTTGGAAGAAATAATGTAGGGAGGAGTTATACAATAAATGGCAGAGTCATCAGGAGTATAGAAACACAGAGGGACCTAGGTGTGCAAGTCCACAAATCCTTGAAGTTGGCAACACAGGTGGAGAAGGTGGTGAAGAAGGCATATGGTATGCTTGCCTTTATAGGTCGGGGTATAGAGTATAAAAGCTGGAGTCTGATGATGCAGCTGTATAGAACGCTGGTTAGGCCACATTTGGAGTACTGCGTCCAGTTCTGGTCGCCGCACTACCAGAAGGACGTGGAGGCGTTAGAGAGAGTGCAGAGAAGGTTTACCAGGATGTTGCCTGGTATGGAGGGTCTTAGCTATGAGGAGAGATTGGGTAAACTGGGGTTGTTCTCCCTGGAAAGATGGAGAATGAGGGGAGATCTAATAGAGGTGTACAAGATTATGAAGGGGATAGATAGGGTGAACGGTGGGAAGCTTCTTCCCAGATCAGAAGTGACGTTCACGAGGGGTCACGGGCTCAAGGTGAGAGGGGTGAAGTATAACTCAGATATTAGAGGGATGTTTTTTACACAGAGGGTGGTGGGGGCCTGGAATGCGCTGCCAAGTAGGGTGGTGGAGGCAGACACGCTGACATCGTTTAAGACTGACCTGGATAGTCACATGATCAGCCTGGGAATGGAGGGATACAAACGATTGGTCTAGTTGGACCAAGGAGCGGCACAGGCTTGGAGGGCCGAAGGGCCTGTTTCCTGTGCTGTACTGTTTAATTTGTTCTTTGTTCTTTGTAATCAAGTCTTAAAGTACAGACAATGTGAGTGGAGAGAGCGTTAAGCACAGGTTAAAGAGATGTGTATTGTCTCCAGACAGGACAGTTAGTGTGATTTTGCAAGCCCAAGCAAGTTGTGGGGGTTACAGATAGTGTGACATGAGCCCAAGATCCCAGTTGAGGCCGTCCTCAAGTGTGCGGAACTTGGCTATCAGTCTCTGCTCAGCGATTCTGCGTTGTCGTGTGTTGTGAAGGCCGCCTTGGAGAACGCTTACCCGAATATCACATTTGTTCAGCTTGTTCCAGACATTCACCACCCTCTGTGTGAAAAAATTGCCCCTCTTGACACTTTTGTATCTCTCCCATCTCACCTTCAACCTATGCCCTCTCGTTTTAGACTCCCCTATTTTTGGGAAAAGATATTGACTATCTAGCTGATCTGTGCCCCTCATTATTTTATAGACCTCTATTAGGTCACCCCTCAGCCTCCTACGCTCCAGAGAAAAAAGTCCCAGTCTATCCAGCCTCTCCTTATAACTCAATCCATCAAGTCCCGGTAGCATCCTAGTAAATCCTTTCTGCACTTTTTCTAGATGAATAATATCCTTTCTATAATAGGGTGACCAGAATTGCACACAGTATTCCAAGTGTGGCCTTACCAATGTCCTGTACAACTTCAACAAGACATCCCAACTCCTGTATTCAATGTTCTGACCGATGAAACCAAGCATGCCGAATGCCTTCTTCACCACTCTGTCCACCTGTGACTCCACTTTCAAGGAGCTATGAACATGCACCCCCAGATCTCCTTGTTCTGTAACTCTCTCCAACGCCCTACCATTAACTGAGTAAGTCCTGCCCTGGTTCAATCTACCAAAATGCATTACCTCACGTTTGTCTAAATTAAACTCCATCTGCCATTTGTCAGCCCACTGGCCCAATTGATCAAGATCCCGTTGCATTCTAAGATAACCATGTAAGGGACTGAGGAAAATTTGTGGGGAAGACAGTTACCAGTGTTCTTTATCCCTGGTGGGCTTCAGTGTCCTGTTTGCAGGGTGGGTGCTGTGAACAGGATGCTGTTGGTTGAGTGATGTGGGCTGGGCCAATGGGATTGCACTGGGGGCGGGAGAAAAAAAAGGCGCCAGGAAGTGAAGAGGAAGAGAGCTGGAGGGAGAGGCAGAGCTGGAGAGGAAGAGAGCTGGAGAGAGAGGCAGAGCTGGAGAGGAAGAGAGCTGGAGAGAGAGGCAGAGCTGGAGAGGAAGAGAGCTGGAGAGAGAGGCAGAGCTGGAGAGGAAGAGAGCTGGAGAGAGAGGCAGAGCTGGAGAGGAAGAGAGCTGGAGGGAGAGGCAGAGCTGGAGAGGAAGAGAGCTGGAGAGAGAGGCAGAGCTGGAGAGGAAGAGAGCTGGAGGGAGAGGCAGGCTGGAGAGGAAGAGAGCTGGAGGGAGAGGCAGAGCTGGAGAGGAAGAGAGCTGGAGGGAGAGGCAGGCTGGAGAGGAAGAGTGCAGAGAGAGAGAGAGAGGCAGAGAGCTGGAGGGAGAGGCAGAGCTGGAGAGGTAGAGTGCAGAGAGAGGGAGAGGCAGAGAGCTGGAGAGAGAGGCAGAGCTGGAGAGGAAGAGAGCTGGAGGGAGAGGCAGGCTGGAGATGAAGAGTGCAGAGAGAGAGAGAGAGGCAGAGAGCTGGAGGGAGAGGCAGAGCTGGAGAGGTAGAGTGCAGAGAGAGGGAGAGGCAGAGAGCTGGAGAGAGAGGCAGAGCTGGAGAGGGAGGGTGCAGAGAGAGAGAGCTTTTTCCAGGCAGAGGGAGAGAGAGGCAGAGCTCACTGTTTCATGTCTGTTAATGATATGTGTTATTAAATTTATTTTTGATATTCCGACTTACAGCGCTGACATTTATGGGTAAACAGGGAATTAGCCAAATCAACATCAACCGCTAGGAATTCGGGATCCTGTTGATTGAATATTTAAATAGTAGCCCCCATATACTGGTCAGCAGGGGGTTACAACTATATTTAAGAAAGCCCACCAACGCCTCTATAAAAGCAAATTACTGCAGATGCTGGAATCTGAAACCAAAAGAGAGAATGCTGGAAAATCTCAGCAGGTCTGGCTTTGTCAAATTTGACAAAGGGTCATCTGGACTCGAAACGTCAGCTCTTTTCTCTCCTTACAGATGCTGCCAGACCTGCTGAGATTTTCCAGTATTTTCTTTTGGTACCATCAACGCCTCTACTTTCTCAGAAGACGAAGGAAATTTGGCATGTCAACTACGACTCTCATCAACTTTTACAGATGCACCATAGAAAGCATTCTTTCTGGTTGTAGCACAGCTTGGTATGGCTCCTGCTCTGCCTAAAACCGCAAGGAACGACAAAAGGTCGTGAATGTAGCCCAGTCCATCACGCAAACCCACTGATTCTGTCTACACTGCCCGCTGCCTCGGCAAAGCAGCCAGCATAATTAAGGACCTCACGCACCCCAGACATTCTCTCTTCCACCTTCTTCCTTCGGGAAAAAGATACAAAAGTCTGAGGTCACGTCCCAACCGACTCAAGAACAGCTTCTTCCCTGCTGCTGTCAGACTTTTGAATGGACCTATCTCGCATTAAGTTGATCTTTCTCTACACCCTAGCTATGATTGTAACACTACATTCTGCACTCTCTCGTTTCCTTCTCTATGAACGGTATGCTTTGTATGGCACGCAAGAAACAATACTTTTCACTGTGTGTTAATACATGTGACAATAATAAATCAAATCAAATCAAATCAAAATCCTGCCAACCCCTATCAACTGCTTGCCTGTCAAAAATCTATTTTCTTCAGCCTTAACATATCCTGTTTCAACCACTTTGTTCCAAAGACTCAGGTCCCCACTCAGTCAGTCAGTCACTGGCAGGCAGTGACTAGTAAGGTTCCTGATGCGCGATTAATTCACTCGGGAGGCTGGATCGTACCCGGGAAATAAAGGCTTTTATTAGTAACAAGAATGGAGCACACTGCTTAACAATACAATCCCAGACTAAAGGGTCACTAGGAAGTGCAGTGACCTTTATACTCCTATAGGAAGGCGGAGCCAACCGGAGTGTACCACAGAACAATACCAACAGGTGGAACACCCCAACCCTAACCCCAACAGTAACAAGAGTAACATATGTACAAGTACCCATAGTGATAACCATCTATGGTTCAGTACCCATAGTGATAACCATCTATGGTTCAGTACCCATAGTGATAACCATCTATGGTTCAGTACCCATAGTGGTAACCATCTATGGTTCACCACAGTTCCGCAGGGATCTGTGTTAGGACTCCAACTGTTCACATTATATATTAATGATTTGGAAGAGGGAACTGAATGTATTACCTCCAAATTTGCAGATGATATAAAGTTGGGTGGGAGAGTGAGCTGTGAGGAGGATGTAGAGATGCTTCAATGTGATTTGGACAGGCTGAGTGTGTGGGCATCTGCATGGCAGATGCAGTATAATGTGGATAAATGTGAAGTTATCCACTTTCGCAGCAATAACAGGAAGACAGATTATTACTTGAATGGGTATAAAATGAGAGAGGTGGATACTCAACAAAACCTTGGAGTCCTCGTGCATCAGTCGCTGAAAGTAAGCGCGCAGGTGCAGCAGGCAGGAAAGAAGGCAAATGGTATGTTGGCCTTCATAGCGAGAGGATTTGAGTATAGGGATAGGGATGTGTTGTTGCAATTATATAGGGCGTTGGTGAGGCCACACCGAGAGTATTGTGTGCAGTTTTGGTGTCCTTATCTGAGGAAGGATGTCCTTGCTATAGAGGGAGTACAGCGAAGGTTTACCAGGCTGATTCCTGGGATGGCAGGTCTGTCATATGAGGAGAGACTAAGCCGGTTAGGATTATATTCACTGGAGTTTAGAAGAGTGAGAGGGGATCTCATAGAAACTTATAAAATTCTAACAGGGTTAGACAGGGTCGATTCAGAAAGAATGTTCCCAATGGTGGGGGAGTCCAGAATTCGGGGTCATAGTTTGAGGATAAGAGATAAACCTTTTTGGAACTGAGGTGAGGAGAAATCTTTTCACCCAGAGGGCGGTGAATGTGTGGAATTCACTGCCACACAATGTAGTTGAGGTGATGGGGGGTAGTATAGAATTCTTAGTGTGAGGCCCTTCATTTTAGCTTCACTATAATAAGTAGACTGGGTTAAGGTAATTATAAAGTGCCTTATATATATAGTGAGAATTCACAATGTGCCTGGAACAAAATATGCAAAGGTATTATAAACTGTTTAAAGACAAACTAACCAGGAAATTAGATGTAGCTCTTAGGGATCTGGGAGGAAGGGGGTGGGGGGTTGATGATCAGCCATGATCAAAATGAATGGTGGAGCAGGATCAAAGGGCTGAATGGCCTCCTCCTGCTTCCAGTTTCTATGACCCTGTGAGAGAAGATTTTCTCCTCCCTCTGTCCCTTATTTTTAAACAGTGAGCTCTAGTTCCAGATTCTCCCTCAAGTGGAAACATCCTCTCCACATCCACCCTCAGGATCCTTTATGTTTCAATCAAATTACCTCTTTCTCTCCTAAACTCCAGTGGATAGAAGCCTCGCCTCACAAGACAACCTACCCGTTCCTGGTACTAGTCTGGCAAACCTCTGAGCTGTTTCAACTGTATTTACATCTTTCCTTTCATAAGGAGATCAATTCTGATGTGGTCTCCAGATGTGGTGACACCAGTGTCCTGTACAACTGAAGCATAACCTCTCGACTTGTATAATCAATTTCCCTCACAATAAACAACACCATTCTATTAGCTTTCCAAATTACTTGCTGTACCTGTAAACTAGCCTTTTGTGATTCATGCACCAGGACACCCAGATCCCTCTGCATCTCAGGGATCTACAATCTCTCACCATTTAAATAAGTTTTTTTATTCTTCCTGCCAAAATGGACAATTTCCCATTCCCCACATTATATCCCTTACGTCCACTTCATGAGTTACTTTCCTACCTATCTTTGTGTCATCAGCAATTTAGTAACCGTACCTTCTATCTCTTCATCCAAATCATTTGTATATATTATAAAATGTTTATTCCCCAGAACCTTCGAAAACACCTCCAAGTGGATAAGAAATTCTGCCCTATTCTCTTCCAGGAGTGTCACTCCTGACAGGATTTCCATTTGTCTCTCTCCATCCTATTTCCAATTGTCTTCAGCTCTGATGAAGGGTCATCCATTCTCTCTCCAACAGATGCTGTCAGACCTGCTGAGCTTTTCCAGCATTTTTTGCTTTTGTGTAAGAAATTCTGCCATTTGGTTTGGCAACCAGCTTTCTGATCTCTGCGATTATACATCCTGCTATTTTATCACTACCTCAGAAACTCTCGCTTTACACCTCATGTTTTTCTCTTTAATCATTTCCAGGCCTTTCATCAGCTATTTCCTTCTATTTGTGACTGTCATTTGCATGATCTGGACTTTGCTCTCATCACTTTCTTTAATCTTTAAACTGCTTTGATTTCTGCCTGAGCACTCGCTCCCTTTATTGGTCTAATCTTACCAGGTAGCATCTCGCATGGTCAAAGGTCAAACCATATCCTTAACTAAATGTGTGTGTACACAGACTGGCAACCGGGCAGACTGGCAACTTGGCAAATTAGGCACAGGGGTAGGCCACTTGGCCCGTCAATGCTGCTCCGCCATTCAATAAGATCGTGAATGATCTGATTGTAACCTTAACCCCACATTCCTGCCGACCCCCGATAACCTTTCACCCCCTTGCTCATCAACAATCGATGTAACTTTGCCCTGAAGCATCCAAATGCTGCTTCTACTACCTTTCTCCACGTCTTATAGAAACACAGAAACATAGGAAATAGGAGCAGGAGGAGGCCATTCGGCCCTTCGAGCCTGCTCTGCCATTCTATATGATCATGGCTGATCATGCACTTTCAGTATCCCACTCCCATTTTCTCTCCATCCCCCTTGATCCCTTTAGCCACATGGGCCACATCCAGCTCCCTCTTCAACATATTTAATAAACTGACCCCAACAGCTTTCTGTGGGAGAGAATTCCACAGGTTCACAACTCTCTGAGTGAAGAAGTTCTTCCTCATCTCAGTCCTGAATGGCTTACCCCTTATTCTTAGACTGTGATTCCTAGCTCTGGACTTCCGCAACATCGGGACCATTCTTCCCGCATCCAGCCTGTCCAGTCCCATCAGGATTTTATATGTTTCTATAAGATTCCCTCTCATTCTTCTCAATTCCAAATTGGAGTTGGAACATTTGAACTCAGAGAAAGGTCTGGATAATTTATTAAACTTCATGGATAAGATCTACCAAAAGGATGACTTATTGAGTGTGTATGAAGCCTGGTCAGACTTTGATAGATTTCAGAAATCAGAAGATATTTCTATTGAAGAATATGTGATGGAATTTAGTAGACTATATAAAAGGCTGCAAAAACACTGCCAGGAAATTCCACTATCTGTGTTGGCATTTAAGTTACTGGACTGTACTAAAATGACCAATATGGATAGGCTCCTGGTTTTGACAGGAGTTAAGTTTGCAGATAAAAATACTTTATTCGATCAAGTGACAGAGGCCTTAAAATTTTTTCAGGGAAATGTTCTATCCCTATTTGACACAAATGGGTCAGTCAGTGATTAAGACAGAATGTGGAAGATACACTGTTAACTGGATGGCGAGATCATACAGACACAAGCCGGCTACGAGAGTATGGCAGAAGAAATTATGAGGACAGAAATCCTTTTAATACCTATAGCAGGAGGAAGGATATGGAGAATGGTAAAAGGAAAATGAACCCCAGAAGTGCCCAGGGTATGATAAATTGGTGTTTTGGTGTGACTCTAAATTTCATCATGCTTTCAACTGTCCAAAATGAATAAATAGAGTGAAGCTGCACATGACATGGAAGAATCAGAAAAGGAAAGGGATAGTGACCAAAAAGAAGGCACAGTGGTTAGCACTGCTGCTTCACAGCGCCAGGGATCTGGGTTCGATTCCCGGCAAGGTTACTGTCTGTGTGGAGTCTGCACATTCTCCCCGTGTTTGCGTGGGTTTCCTCCGGGTGCTCTGGTTTCCTCCCACAGTCCAAAGGTGTGCAGGTTAGGTGGATTGGCCATCCTAAGTTGCCCCTTAGCGTCAGGGGGACTAGCTAAGGTAAACGCATGGAGTTATGGGGATAGGGCCTGAGTGGGATTGTTGTGGGTGCAGGCTTGATGGGCCGAATGGCCTCCTTCTGCACTGTAGGATTCTATGATTCTATAAGGCATTGTCTTATTAACAAGAAGCTTTACTCCTGTATTGAGAGTTTTGGTTGCAGGGGGATATGGGCCAAATGCTTAGTGGTAAAAACTGGGTGGCATGGACAAGTTGGGTCGATGCAAATCTTTTCATGCTGTAAACCTCTATGACTTTATGTCAGCTACAACTCTCACCAATGTTTACAGATGCCCCATAGAAAGCATTCTTCCTGGTTGTATCGCAGCTTGGTATGGCTCCTTTTTTTATTCACTCGAGGGTCATGGGCATCGCTGACTGGTCAGCATTTATTGCCCATCCCTAGTTCTCTCTGGAAGGCAGGTGAGAGTCATCCACATTGCCGTGGGTCTGGAGTCACATGTAGGCCAGACCAGGTAAGGACGATAGATTTCCTTTCCTAAAGGACATTAGTCATGGGTTTTTCCAACAATGGTTTCATGGTCATCGGTAGATTCTTAATTCCGGATACTTTTTATTGAATTCAAATTCCACCATCTGCCGTGGCGGGATTTGAACCCGGGTCCCCAGAACATTAGCTGAGTTTCTAGATTAATAGTCTAGCAATAAACCACCAGGCCATCGCCTTCCCGTCACCCTGTCGAAGACTGCAAGGAACTACAAAAGATCGTGAATGTAGCCCAGTCCATCACTCAAACCAGCCTCCCATCCATTGACTCTGTCTACACTTCCCGCTGCCTCGGCAAAGCAGCCAGCATAATTAAGCACCCCACGCACCCCAGACATTCTCTCTTCCACCTTCTTCCTTCGGGAAAAAGATACAAAAGTCTGAGGTCACGTACCAACCGACTCAAGAACAGCTTCTTCCCTGCTGCTATCAGACTTGAATGGACTTACCTTGCATTAAGTTGATCTTTCTCTACACCCTAGCTATGACTGTAACACTACATTCTGCACTCTCTTGTTTCCTTCTCTGTGAACGGTATGTTTTGTCTGTATAACACGGAAGAAACAATACTTTTCACTGTATGCTAATAGTCAGCCAAGGCCGGTACGCCACTCCCACAAGGGACATCTTGCCTTTAGCAGTTCTCAAATTGCTTCTGGGTTTTTGCTTTCCCGAAGTGAGTTCAGCCCCTGTATTGTGCTAATGATGATATTAATTAACAGAACAATTACTCCATCTTTCCCGCATTTACCATCCGTCCGAGCAGTCACAGCAAATAGCCATTAAGACACAGTTACAACAAATATAGACTTAACATCTGCTCCGTCCCCACAGATACAATGGGCAGAATGGCCAGAGAGACAGCACGGGGCAATGGGCGGAATGGCCAGAGAAACAGCACGGGGCAATGGGCGGAATGGCCAGAGGGACAGCACGGGGCAATGGGCAGAATGGCCAGAGGGACAGCACGGGGCAATGGGCGGAATGGCCAGAGGGACAGCACGGGGCAATGGGCGGAATGGCCAGAGGGACAGCACGGGGCAATGGGCGGAATGGCCAGAGGGACAGCACGGGGCAATGGGCGGAATGGCCAGAGGGACAGCACGGGGCAATGGGCGGAATGGCCAGAGGGACAGCACGGGGCAATGGGCGGAATGGCCAGAGGGACAGCACGGGGCAATGGGCGGAATGGCCAGAGGGACAGCACGGGGCAATGGGCGGAATGGCCAGAGGGACAGCACGGGGCAATGGGCGGAATGGCCAGAGGGACAGCACGGGGCAATGGGCGGAATGGCCAGAGGGACAGCACGGGGCAATGGGCGGAATGGCCAGAGGGACAGCACGGGGCAATGGGCGGAATGGCCAGAGGGACAGCACGGGGCAATGGGCGGAATGGCCAGAGGGACAGCACGGGGCAATGGGCGGAATGGCCAGAGGGACAGCACGGGGCAATGGGCGGAATGGCCAGAGGGACAGCACGGGGCAATGGGCGGAATGGCCAGAGGGACAGCACGGGGCAATGGGCGGAATGGCCAGAGGGACAGCACGGGGCAATGGGCGGAATGGCCAGAGGGACAGCACGGGGCAATGGGCGGAATGGCCAGAGGGACAGCACGGGGCAATGGGCGGAATGGCCAGAGGGACAGCACGGGGCAATGGGCGGAATGGCCAGAGGGACAGCACGGGGCAATGGGCGGAATGGCCGCTCAGGGGACGGTCACATGACGCTGCGCTGTGGGCGGGACTGACCTTTCACTACACGTCAGTGCGCATGCGCGGGACTCCGGCCTGCGCCGTTACCAAGACAACCGGAGCCGCGAGGGAGGCAGAAACCCTGACACAGACCCTGACACAGACCGTGCCGGACAGTGAGACAGAGGCGGGGTCACCATGAGCGAGGCGGAGGTGGATCAACACATCAGCCACCAATACCAACTCCACAGGAGGCTGGGGAAAGGGGTAAGAGAGAGAGAGAGAGAGAAAGGGGTAAGAGAGAGAGAGAGAAAGGGGTAAGAGAGAGAGAGAGAGGGAAAGGGGTAAGAGAGAGAGAGAGAATGGGGTAAGAGAGAGAGGGAAAGGGGTAAGAGAGAGAGAGAGAGGGAAATGGGTAAGAGAGAGAGAGGGAAATGGGTAAGAGAGAGAGAGAGAGGGAAATGGGTAAGAGAGAGAGAGAGAGAGGGAAATGGGTAAGAGAGAGAGAGAGAGGGAAATGGGTAAGAGAGAGAGAGAGAGGGAAATGGGTAAGAGAGAGAGAGAGAGGGAAATGGGTAAGAGAGAGAGAGAGGGAAAGGGGTAAGAGAGAGAGGGGGAAAGGGGTAAGAGAGAGAGAGGGGGAAAGGGGTAAGAGAGAGAGAGAGAAAGGGGTAAGAGAGAGAGAGAGAGGGAAAGGGGTAAGAGAGAGAGAGGGAAAGGGGTAAGAGAGAGAGAGAGAGGGAAATGGGTAAGAGAGAGAGAGGGAAAGGGGTAAGAGAGAGAGGGGAAAGGGGTAAGAGAGAGAGAGGGGGAAAGGGGTAAGAGAGAGAGAGAGAAAGGGGTAAGAGAGAGAGAGAGGAAAGGGGTAAGAGAGAGAGAGAGAGAGGGAAAGGGGTAAGAGAGAGAGGGAAAGGGGTAAGAAGAGAGAGAGGGAAAGGGGTAAGAGAGAGAGGGAAAGGGGTAAGAGAGAGAGAGAGGGAAAGGGGTAAGAGAGAGAGAGGGAATGGGGTAAGAGAGAGAGGGAAAGGGGTAAGAGAGAGAGAGAGAGGGAAAGGGGTAAGAGAGAGAGAGAGAGGGAAATGGGGTAAGAGAGAGAGAGAGAGGGAAAGGGGTAAGAGAGAGAGAGAGAGGAAAGGGGTAAGAGAGAGAGGGGGAAAGGGGTAAGAGAGAGAGAGGGGAAAGGGGTAAGAGAGAGAGGAGAAAGGGGTAAGAGAGAGAGAGGGAAAGGGGTAAGAGAGAGAGGGAAAGGGGTAAGAGAGAGGAAAGGGGTAAGAGAGAGAGGGAAAGGGGTAAGAGAGAGAGGGGAAAGGGTAAGGGAGAGAGAGGGAAAGGGTAAGAGAGAGAGGGAAAGGGGTAAGAGAGAGAGGGAAAGGGTAAGAGAGAGAGGGAAAGGGGTAAGAGAGAGAGGAAAGGGGTAAGAGAGAGAGGGAAAGGGTAAGAGAGAGAGGGAAAGGGGTAAGAGAGAGCCAGGG